>NC_137916.1:31731011-31736011 GCF_963457725.1 Sprattus sprattus | reverse complement strand
GAATAAGTAGCACCAGTTTACTAACATAAATGACACAACTGTTCCACGCAGCACTGTTCGTAATAATGGCTGTGTTGTTGTACTTGGAAAGATCCCTTTGCATCAGGAAGGGAGACAGTCTAGCGAACGTGTAGCCGGGGGAAGCAAATGTGTGTGTGTGTGTGTGTGTGTGTGTGTGTGTGTGTGTGTGTAGCCGAGGGAAGCAAAGGAATGAATAGGTTTTGGTGCGCGTTCAGATAATGGACACTCGGCCAGCTCGTGAGACGAGCACAACTCAGACACGAGCCCGGGGCAATCACATTACTTAGCTGTCCCTACGAACGCTGTGTGTGTGTGTGTGTGTGTGTGTGTGTGTGTGTGTGTGTGTGTGTGTGTGTTTGTGTGTGTGTGTGTGTGTGTGTGTGTATACTTAGCTGTCCCTTCTAACGGTGTGTGTGTGTGTGTGTGTGTGTGTGTGTGTGTGTGTATGTGCTCTAATGGCTACTTGGCTCTGGCTGTGTGTGTAAAAGGTCTCCTCTTCCCATAAAATGCCATCTCATTCTGGCTCTGTCTCTAGGAGAGAGAGAGAGAGAGAGAGAGAGAAGGTGAAAAAGAGAGAGAGAGAAGGTGAAAAAGAGAGAGAGAGAAGGTGAAAAAGAGAGAGAGAAGGTGAAAGAGAGAGAGACAGAAGGTGAAAGAGAGAGAGACAGAAGGTGAAAGAGAGAGAGACAGAAGGTGAAAGAGAGAGAGAGAGAAGGTGAAAGAGAGAGAGAGACAGAAGGTGAAAGAGAGAGAGACAGAAGGTGAAAGAGAGAGAGTGTCGCAGTTACTACAGGCTTTAACTGATTGAGTTTTGTGAGTGCTCTGAGATGGGAGGCTGGGCCAACAGGCACTTCCATCATGGGGTGTGCCGTGTGTGTGTGTGTGTGTCTGTGTGTGTGTGTGTGTGTGTGTGTGTGTGTCTGTGTGTGTCTGTGTGTGTGTGTGTGTGTCTGTGTGTGTGTGTGTGTGTGTGTGTCTGTGTGTCAATAACCTGTCAGCTAGTTCTACCTGCTCAGCTGGAACACCTTGACAAGCCTGACAGCTCATTCCAGAATGAATTGTGAAGAGAGGATGCACACACACACACACTGATCAAGAGACTTTACTAATTATACTGCGTTGTTCTCCGTCCTCGTTATGGATGGGCGGCTGGGTTCGGCCTACTCTTTTTGATTTATACTTCTCTGACGGCTGTGTGTGCTGAAACAATTCAGCGCCAAATAGTAGGTGGAACAACGTTTTTGTTGTTGTTGTTGTGGAGGGGCTGCTCCGTGACGTCTTCGTGTGTAAGACGTTGTTGATAGTTTCTCCCAGCTGTCACTAGCAAGACATGTAATTTTAGGCAAGTGCAACAGGTGTAGACACACACACCACACACCACACACCACACACCACACACCACACACCACACACACCACACACAAACACCACACTCCACACTCCACACACACACACACACACCACACTCCACACTCCACACTCCACACTCCACACACACACACTCTCCACACTCCACACACACACACACAACACTCAACACTCCACACACACACTCCACACTCCACACTCCACAATCCACACGCACACACACACACACACACACACACACACACACACACACACACACACACACACACACACACACACACACACACACACACACACACACACACACACACACACACAGACAGGGTCTCGGAGATGCATAGCATTACAATGGAGAGAGTGTCTAATGCTATATATTCACTTGAAAAGGCAAAGTTATCTCCATCATGGTATGTATTATTTGTGGGAAAAATAGTAGCACTCTATAACAAATGATATGCTTATCTTACATACACTATAGAAACTATTAAATAACGATTCAATGAAATGAATTCTCTTATTTTCTTTGCCGAAACGATGGCTTTCAAACATAAAAGTGGTGATGCATGATTTGCTTTTTCAAGGGACAAGATAGCCAGACCATTCAGCCTCTCCTGCTCCACTGGTAGGTCTTAATGAGTTTCAAATGGTTCGCTCGGCTGTGAAAGCTTGTCAGAAACAATAGCAAGGCAGTGCACACGGAGTGATAATCCATAATCAGCATCTTGGCAAAATGAGAGACTGAAGAGCGGACAATCTTTGCTATAAAGCAGGCCCTGAATGAGACAAGATGTGCAACTATGTGCCTCTTGTAGTGGTCAGACAGCATCTTGCCTAGTATAGTTCATCATTGCCTGCGGGTTGGCTCCGACCAAACATTTAGAAATGATACTTGCTCGGGTGGGGCTGGGACACATCAGCGCGATAAGGCATTGAACATTCCATATTTAAAATATCTTGATATGTAGTGAAGTCGACTTGTGTGCTTCACATGAAGCAGAAGTTCGATTATTGACAAAAGGCGAGATAATCGCCAGGTGTACGTTCTCATTATGTGTGTGTGTTGCCAGTGTTTTGTAATAAAATGGTGTTGGCTGCAAGTTAACTCCACTTCGGACAGATAACCGAACAAAACTTGACTTGCGCTTGCCTCACGGGTGCATTACCATATGCCGTTTTATCATAATTATGAATACTATCACCGAGTTTGAAAGGTATTGGTGAAGTAATAGCCGAGTGAACGCTTATTTTCTCTCTGATTTGACAGTACTTCTTTGTGTTTTAAGCAAATAAAATTTGTAATGTTTACGAAGGGGCACCTGCTATCGTGAATTATACAGTAAATAAATTGCGAAATGAAACAAAAACACATCACAGTTAAAGTTGTTTTAATATTGATTGATTCACTTAGATATTTTAAGACGATATGAATGGATGACATGACAAACAAGTGGTGGAAAATGAATATGAAAGTATTTGTTCGGTGAATTAGCATTCAGTCAACGTTTTTTTTTTTATGTCAGAGTGGCATACCACATAACTGTCGTTGGACTTTAGCCTTTGAGAAGGTAGTGCAGGATTTAGTTTATGCCCTAGCTGTGACTACGCGATTGCAGGCGGCCCAGGATGTTTACCTTCAGACGGGAGGAGGAGGGCAAAGCAGACTCAAACACTGAGAGTCTTCAGTTTGCGTGTGTGTGTGTGTGTGTGTGTGTGTGTGTGTGTGTGTGTGTGTGTGTGTGTGTGTGTGTGTGTGTGTGTGTGTGTGTGTGTGTGTGTGTGTGTGTGTGTGTGTGTGTGACGGTGGAGGGCTGTGATTGGAGTGTGTGTGTGTGTGTGTGTGAGTGGGGGGCTGTGATTGGTGTGTGTGTGTGTGTGTGTGTGTGTGTGTGTGTGTTTGTGTGTGTGTGTGTGGATGGTGTTTTGTGTAACTGAAGCACTTGATCAAAGGAAAGTCAATCAGCAGGAGGAGAGGTGGAGGTGTGTGTGTGTGTGTGTGTTTGTGTGTGTGGACTGATAGTCTCTTGAGGCCTTGGCCAAGAACATTCTGTGTTGTATTATCACTTGGTGTGATTACTGGGTGATGTGTGTGTTTGGGGTTGTGTGATATGGCAGGTGTGTTTGTGTGTGTGTGTGTGACATGGCAGGCGTGCGTGTGTGTGTGTGTGTGTGTGTGTTTGTCTGTAGATAATCTTTCATATCCACACCATCATCCTCTAAATGGCAAGTGTGTGTGTGTGTGTGTGTGTGTGCGCGCATACAGCCTGAACCAAAGACGGCATACAGGGTCCCTAACATAGTTTAATAATCCAGATCCCCATCTGTGAGCTCAGACACAGCCCAGAGTGTGTGTGTGAGTGGATCCAGTGGCTTGTGTGTGTGTGCATTCTGTCTCTCTCTCGCTCTGTCTGTGTCTCTCTCTGTCTCTCTTGCGTTTGTTCGTCTTGCACTTGTGGGTGTAAGGGTGTGTGTGTTGGTTTTGTGCCTGATTGTAAATCTGTGTGTGTGTTTGGATTATGTGTCTGATCGTGTGTGTCTGATCGTGTGTGTGCAGGTCCGTCATGTCTGCCAAGGCGATCTCGGAGCAGACGGGGAAGGAGTTCCTCTACAAACACATCTGCACCTCTGCTGCCGTCCACAACCGCTTCCGCTACGCACGCGTTACCATGGAGACAGACTGGGACCGATTGGTGCAGGATCACCCCTGGCTCCTGACTGAGGTAGGGTTAAAGGTCAACCCTAGATCACCCCTGGCTCCTGACTGAGGTAGGGTTAGATGTCAACCCTAGATCACCCCTTTGCTCTGTTCCAGGGGGGGGGGGGGGGGGGGGGGAGGAAGAGGGAGAGGGAGAGGGAGAGGGAGAGGGAGAGGGAGAGGGAGAGGGAGAGGGAGAGAGAGAGAGAGAGTTCCAGTCCTTATTCAGGGTGTATTTAATATCAAAGACCTTTTATTACTCACACATAGTGCCTCTAAAGAGCCCAGATCACCCTAACCCTCTTAAAACACTCTGCTCCAACCCTGATTACCACACAGACATGATTACACACTTCAACACACTCAGCACTGATTGGTTCACACTTCAGCACACTCAGCATTTATTGGCTCACACTTCAGCACACTCAGCACTGATTGGCTCACACTTCAGCACACTCAGGACTGATTGGCTTGTGTGGTTGTGTTCCTCTGCAGCGATTGGTTGTGAAGCCAGACCAGCTGATCAAGCGCAGAGGGAAGCTGGGCCTGGTGGGCGTCGGTTTGGACTTGCAGGGCGTCCGTGATTGGCTGAAGCCCAGACTGATGAGAGAGACCACGGTGAGACACACACACACTCACACACACACACACACTCTCACTCACACACACACACTCTCACTCACACGCACACACTCTCACTCTCACTCTCTCACACGCACACACACTCTCACTCTCACTCTCACTCTCACTCTCACTCACATGCACACACACACTCTCACTCACACACACGCACACACACACTCTTACTCTCTCACACACACACACACTCTTAATCTCTCTCTCACACAGACACACACACACACACTCTCTCTCTCTCTCTCACACACACACACTCATGTGTATTGTGTTTGAATAACCT
>NC_137916.1:31718511-31721011 GCF_963457725.1 Sprattus sprattus | reverse complement strand
CTCACCCCTCTGCCACACACACACCCTATCCTGTCATATCACCCACTACACCATACACTATCATCACTGTGTGTGTGTGTGTGTGTGTGTGTGTGTGTGTGTGTGTGTGTGTGTGTGTGTGTGTGTGTGTGTGTGTGTGTGTGTGTGTGTGTGTGTGTGTGTGTGTAGATCCACACTATCGCCATCATTGCTGAGGGGATCCCAGAGGCCTTCACTCGACGGCTGATTAAGAAGGCTGATGAGAAGGGCGTGACCATCATCGGCCCGGCAACCGTAAGTCCCTCCCACTCTTCCACAGGCGAGCGGGAGCACTAGTAAACGAAACTTATATGTGTGTGTGTGTGTGTGTGTGTCTGTCTGTCTCTCTGCCTGGTTAAATGAATCCACACGTTTATTAAGTGTGTTTAGTAATATGGAAGGCTGATGCAGCAGGGACTCTTGCAGCCTGTGTCTGTGTGTGTGTGTCTGTGTCTGTGTCTGTGTCTGTGTGTGTGTGTGTGTGTGTGTGTGTGTTTGTGTGAGAGACTGGACACAGACATAATATCCTGTTTCCTAAGCTGCGTGTGTGTCTGTGTGTGTGTGTCTCTGTGTGTGTGTGTGTGTGTGTGTGTGTGTGTGTGTGTCTCTGTGTATGTGTGTGTGTGTGTGTAGGTGGGAGGCATCAAGCCTGGCTGTTTTAAGATCGGTAACACCGGCGGCATGCTTGACAACATCCTGGCGTCTAAGCTCTACCGCCCGGGAAGCGTGGCGTACGTGTCACGGTCCGGAGGAATGTCCAACGAGCTCAACAACATCATCTCACGCACCACAGACGGAGTGTACGAGGGAGTGGCCATCGGAGGAGACAGGTGAGTGTGTGTGTGTGTGTGTGTGACTGGGTGAGCATAGCACATCTGGCTAAATAGCTGTTATGCGGTGGTTAGCAGAGATGCTATGAGGTAGTTAGCAGACATGCTACCATGTTAAACTCATAGAAAAGACTTTCCTTTACTCAATTTAATGGTCACACTCCATGTTCACCGGTACAACTCACGCAGAAACAACATCCGGTCCCTGCCAACGGAAGAGTGTCAGAACCGGAAATACATAGTTAACAAACTCACTCTCTGAAATACATAGTTAACAAACTCACTCTCTGAAATACATAGTTAACAAACTCACTCTCTGAAATACATAGTTAACAAACTCACTCTCTGAAATACATAGTTAACAAACTCACTCTCTGAAATACATAGTTAACAAACTCACTCTCTGAAATACATAGTTAACAAACTCACTCTCTGAAATACATAGTTAACAAACTCACTCTCTGAAATACATAGTTAACAAACTCACTCTCTGAAATACATAGTTAACAAACTCACTCTCTGAAATACATAGTTAACAAACTCACTCTGTGAAATACATAGTTAACAAACTCACTCTCTGAAATACATAGTTAACAAACTCACTCTGTGAAATACATAGTTAACAAACTCACTCTCTGAAATACATAGTTAACAAACTCACTCTGTGAAATACATAGTTAACAAACTCACTCTCTGAAATACATAGTTAACAAACTCACTCTCTGAAATACATAGTTAACAAACTCACTCTGTGAAATACATAGTTAACAAACTCACTCTGTGAAATACATAGTTAACAAACTCACTCTCTGAAATACATAGTTAACAAACTCACTCTGTGAAATACATAGTTAACAAACTCACTCTCTGAAATACATAGTTAACAAACTCACTCTGTGAAATACATAGTTAACAAACTCACTCTGTGAAATACATAGTTAACAATCTTACTCTCTTTTTTTAAATAAAATATTGCACCCGAACCCTAGCGCACCATAGTCAGTGAGATCAGTTTGGGTTAGGGTCAGTATGGGCCCTGTCACTAACTCTGTAACCTAAACAGAAGGCTTATGTGTAGTCTGAACATACTGTGTGTGTGTGTGTGTGTGTGTGTGTGTGTGTGTGTGTAGGTACCCTGGCTCCACCTTCATGGATCATGTGGTGAGATATCAGGACACGCCTGACGTCAAGATGATTGTGGTTTTGGGAGAGGTGAGGGGTCACACACACACACACACACACACACACATACATACAGAAGTAACACACACACACACAGAAGTTACACACACACACACACACACACACAGCTATAAATGACACACACACTTTTAAAGCTACACACACACAGACCCAGACAAACAGCCTTTGTTGAAGACCTGTTGTCCTCATCTCTCTCTCTCTCTCTCTCTCTCTCTCTCTCTCTCTATCCCTCCATCCAGATCGGAGGTAATGAAGAGTATGAGATTGGTCAGGGCGTGGCTGAGGGCCGCATCACTAAACCCGTCGTCTGCTGGTGCATCGGAACGTGTGCCACCATGTTCTCCTCTGAGGTCTGACCCCCCCCCCCTCTCTCTCTCTCTCTCTCTGTCTCTCTCTCTCTTTCTTTCTTTCTTTCTTTCTTTCACTCTCTCTCTCTCTCCCCCCCGTCC
>NC_137916.1:31686011-31711011 GCF_963457725.1 Sprattus sprattus | reverse complement strand
TAGCACTCTGAGATTCAGTTTAAAAAAAAAAAAAAGATGTGCGCACATTCAGAAAAGCCCAACAAACACACACACACACACACACACACACATAGGTCTAGCTCCGCCCACTGGATGACTTTGATGAGTGTGAAAATCAAAGAAAGACATAAATTGCATTTCTATAAAACGAGCTGCTATTCCTAATCAGTCCACTGGGGGTCGCCGTGTATCAGTTAGTTAGACCAGGGGTGACAAACTCAAATACACAAAGGGCCAAAATGTAAAACTGCGTCCAGGTCGAGGGCCGGACGTATTCAATATTTATTGGGGGAAAAAAAGCTGTACTATATGTTTTCATATGTAAACATGAACTTAAGTTTAACATAGGCCTACTGAACCTGTGACAAGCAGCCTAAAGCTATGGCCTTTTAGTTATTGCCTATAAACACAGAGATCAAATTTCAAAATAACTTAGTTATAAACATCAGTGGCATTCATTTCTTATATCTCTCTTTCTGCGCATCGCAGGCGCTCCATCAGTGGTCCTTCCCACAAGTTTGTCCCAAGGCAGGCCCATTTCATGTACACATTTGGATACCTCTTCAAAGAGATCTTTCCCCGTAGTTGTGCCATGCATTGATTTAAATCCTAGTCTAGAAGTTCATATATATAACGCAGAGAGTTGAGTCCACTCCAGGTTTGAAGATTGACAGCTGGGCACATCAAATGTGTAGCTGCTCTCATCCACAGCAAGGAGTAGGCCTATGCAATGACATCTTTTCCCTTTCCCATCAGCTGTTGTTGTAGATCGGTGGCAAGGTCACATACACAATCAGCAACAGTGTTTCTGCTCAGGCTCACATTTAAAATAAAAGGCTTGGCTTTTATCAGGGTACACGATATCGCAAACTTTTATCATGCAGTTCTTGACAAATTCTTCCTCGGTAAAGGGTCAGGCTGCTTAACCCTTTGATACACAAGCTATGCATACCCCTTCTAAGACACTAAAAGAGACTTTTAATGTTATTTCACGCATGGCTGAATGTATCTTTGCTATTTCCTACCTTTTCCTCTCCATATTTCACAGTGTGTATTAGTATTCTCATTAAATGAAACCAACCAATCAGTCAGCTGGTCTCACTGGTATTCTATCTGTCCATCTCTCTGTCTGTCCTCCCACTTTTCCCAATAATGACACTTCACTGGGTGTCACTACATTACGTCATAAAGACACTGAACACAACCAATCATACTTGAGAACTCTCCCGTAAGAACACTGTTGAATCAAACATGGTATTTTCTATACACACATAGGGCCATAATGTAGACATCAGTGACAAGCAAAATTATTTTTCTTCTCTCTACTTTATTTATTTGAAATGTCCCCAAAACACCGTAAACACCATAAAAGGATGTATTTTAATCAACAATACACCATGCTAAGCAAGGAAATAGCATACCTCTATAGCTCATCAGGAAAATTGTGAATATATAAGAAATATATTTGTGCAGATCATATATAAGTGCAGATCATTTCAGATGTAGCTGGTATGTATGTCTTTCTCAGACCCAGGTGATTGTCTAGGTATGTTCTCACTTCAATGAATATCAATCAGCAGGACACTGTGCTCTCCTGTAGGTTACCACAGAAGGGAAATGGTACAGCACTGTCAGATCATCTCAGAGATGACCGTCATTGAGGCCTATGGTTAATATTTAAAGAAATAGGCCATATTTGCACGTATAGGTTCAGATGTAGCCAGTGTGGCTGGAAGTGTTTTTTGTAGTGATTGTCTGGCTGTGTTCTGTGCTATGAATGATGTGAATGTTGGTTTTTCGGGGCTGGGTGATTCTGTATCTGTGTTCTGTGAATACTATGAATGTTGGTTTTTCGGGGCTGGGTGATTCTGTATCTGTGTTCTGTGAATACTATGAATGTTGGTTTGTCGGGGCTGGGTGATTCTGTATCTGTGTTCTGTGAATACTGTGAATGTTGGTTTTTCGGGGCTGGGTGATTCTGTATCTGTGTTCTGTGAATACTGTGAATGTTGGTTTGTCGGGGCTGGGTGATTCTGTATCTGTGTGTATCTGTGTTCTGTTCTAGATGAGAGGGGTGAGGGTGAGAACAGAGAGGAACAGGACTGTCAGAGATGCAGTCAGACCCGAGGCCTTAGACACCCTCACAGTGTTCGGGACAATCACGTCTCTCCCATCTGAAAAAAACAACAAATGAGAAGACAGAATTAATTTGGATTTAAGGGGAACAATTTCAGACCACAAAAAGTGAATGTGGGATGGGCAGATCTCTAATCTAGGGTAAGATAGGTTACAACCCCTAACAGCACTTATTATATACATAGGAGTAAATAGCCTGCAAACACAGACACACACACACACACACACACACACACACACACACACACACACACACACATTTGACAACTAGCTGTGTGTCAGTGTTGAATTATCCATGTTTACCTGCTCTGCCACTGGCCCAAACCAGAGGCCCCAGTGAGATGGAGGCGCTGTCATGGAAATCAGCAGAGCGCCGCCGCCTCTGGTGGTAACCTGGGTAACAGCGCTGTAAACAGGAAGAGAAAAGGAACAGATTTTTTAATTTTTTTTATAAAATTTGCTCCTATTGAAATAATCTGATGTGTGAACTCTGACAAACATTCAGCAAATTTGTATTTGATTAAAACATCTGTGACAAACATACTGTCTAAGGCTACAGTAAAGCCAAACCTTAACATTACTCTGCTAGTCAGATTCCCTCCTGGTGTTCTCTAGATGTGGTGAACTTACGGCTGTGCAGTCGTTGCTTGCCACCAAGCACAGGTGGATGCTGCAGTGCAGGTAAACCTCAGAGGAGTTTGCAGTGAAGGTGAACATCCTGAAGGAGAAGTGACCTGATGTGCTGTTGCCATTCTGAAGCAGCTCCACTGTGTTGTCATTGGGGTTGGGGCACCTAGAGGGGAATAACATATGGCTAATGACACAGTGACGACAAAAGGTTCATATGAACAAGGGTTGAACAAATAAGGACTAAGTTATGATGATGTTTAAGAAGGTGTGATAGGCTGGTAGTTGGGACAATAGCATGTGTTTATATGTTTAAGGAGCTGTACGTCCCTTATTCATTTATAGTCTGGTAGTAAGGTATGTAAGAGGGAAGAGTGGGTGTGTTGGTAAAAATTACTCGTTTCTGATGAGGTCCCAACGGATGTGGTAGTCTGGCTGATTGACAGGATTGGCCCAGCAGGAGTCCATCACTATGGCGATCTGGCGGCTGTCCACTCCCTCCACATTGACTGCCATGTACATCCGCTGGTTCACCACCATAGTCACATTCCCAGAGAACGCATGGGAGTATCCTGCATCTTCATAGGGAATCATTCGGACACGGTAGGTTGCATTACCTCCTGGTAACGTCTTAGTCATAACGCTGTAGAAATAAACACAAATTGTCTTTTATTCATTTAATTTTGAGACAGGCCGAAAGCTTAGGCTTTGACGATAGTGATAGCTCCTCTATAAGGGGTTTTAATGATAGTAATAGTTCCTCTAAGAGGGGTTTTAATGATAGTGATAGCTCCTCTATAAGGGGTTTTAATGATAGTGATAGCTCCTCTATGAAGAGTTTTAATGATAGTGATAGTTCCTCTATGAGGGGTTTTAATGATAGTGATAGTTCCTCTATGAGGGATTTTAATGATAGTGATGGTTCCTCTATGAGGGGTTTTAATGATAGTGATAGTTCCTCTATGAGGGGTTTTAATGATAGTGATAGTTCCTCTATGAGGGATTTTAATGATAGTGATGGTTCCTCTATGAGGGATTTTAATGATAGTGATAGTTCCTCTATGAGGGGAGTAGTTGATGCACTGTGTGTGCTGTGAAAAAAGGGGGGGGGACTCTTTGTGTTCTAATGGATAGATAGCTTCCTATCCATGATAAGGCAGATGCAGCAAAACCATAACACATACGTTTTTTTCAATAATAATTTGTGATTAACATTAACATCAAAAGCGGCACTGAAATCTAGCAGTAATGCTATTAATAGTAGTAGTAGTAGTAGTACTAATCAATGTTTGTTTATGAAAACAACGTATTGTGTTTGGTCACTGGAGAAAGGCACTGCAAACTAACCAAGAAAAGTTCCTCTATGAGGGAAATTCATTTGGGGGGAGTCATTGATGCACTGTGTGTGCTATAAAGATAACTTTGTGTTTAATATTGTGAAAGACTACTATATGGATGGGGGCACTGTGTTTAATGAGTGAGGAATAGTAGACTACTATCTGGATGGGGGCACTGTGTTTAATGAGTGAGGAATAGTAGACTACTAACTGGATGGGGGCACTGTGTTTAATGAGTGAGGAATAGTAGACTACTAACTGGATGGGGGCACTGTGTTTAATGAGTGAGGAATAGTAGACTACTATCTGGATGGGGGCACTGTGTTTAATGAGTGAGGAATAGTAGACTACTATCTGAATGGGGGCACTGTGTTTAATGAGTGAGGAATAGTAGACTACTAACTGGATGGGGGCACTGTGTTTAATGAGTGAGGAATAGTAGACTACTATCTGGATGGGGGCACTGTGTTTAATGAGTGAGGAATAGTAGACTACTATCTGGATGGGGGCACTGTGTTTAATGAGTGAGGAATAGTAGACTACTAACTGGATGGGGGCACTGTGTTTAATGAGTGAGGAATAGTAGACTACTATCTGGATGGGGGCACTGTGTTTAATGAGTGAGGAATAGTAGAATTCAGTCTCCATGAACTAATCACTGGTTCTTTATGAAAACAATGAAGAGAGGCACTGCAAACTAACCAAGAAAAAGTGAGAGAAAAGTGCGGACATGAAGGCAAAAACCAACCTCTCCAGGGGGTGGGTGTCCATGTTCATGGAGAGTGCTTGAGTGAGGCGGTAGGCACAGGAGAAGAGCAGCTGTATCCGCCTCTCTCTGCTGATGGGGCCTCCGGCTGAGTCGGCCTCCCCCTGGATTAAGTTATCGTAGATGAAGTGGGTGCTGTTGCTCTGTTGGCCAACAGACAGCACATACAGGGGTCAATGTCTTTGGTAAACAAACAACAACAATGGCTTCCTCCATCTTCTGCTGTGAACATATTTAAACTGTTGGGTGTTTTGCCAGTTTTTGCTTTTAGTCAGACTTCCAGAGGTTCAAAGGATTTTGGGTTTGCTTAAAGATTAACACTTAAAGGAGTTAGTGTTAGGGTTTAAGGTTAGAATTATTAGGCTTTGCTCAAAGATTAACACTTAAAGGGTTTAGTGTTAGAATTATTAGGCTTTGCTCAAAGATTAACACTTAAAGGGTTTAGTGTTAGAATTATTAGGCTTTGCTCAAAGATTAACACTTAAAGGGTTTAGGGTTAGAATTATTAGGCTTTGCTCAAAGATTAACACCTAAAGGCAATATCTCAGCTTATTTTGTAATTCTTTGGTTTAAAAGCTGTTGTACCCTCAGAGTGGTTCCACAAATGTGGTTCTCATTGTCGAAGAGGAACTCCACTCTGCCATCTTGGAGTGTGCCGTTGCAGCTGGGGTCGTTGAGGTGGAGGGTGTCGGCCGAGAAGCCTGCTTCAAACAGCTGGCAGCGAGACAGAGACATGGAGCCTGTGCTGCTGGAACAGTACCCCAAAGAGTCTGAGTGACAGGGAAGGAGAGAGAAAGGTGGAAAGAGTTGAATAAGGTGAGGGGATATGGGAATATGAAGAAGGAGGAATATAATACACTTCTATCCAACATCTAGTAATAGTTATAGCAGTAGTACCATTGGTAGTAACAATGTAGGCAGTCATATTAGACCTTACCAAAGGATTCCGCATGAGGTCTCGGGTGATCCTCATTGCAGATGCAGCCGTAGACTCCCTCGTTCTGGCCACACCACTCCCCCTCATTGCAGTCCAGTTCTTCACAGGGGTCAACAACAGCTGCTCAAAAACATGGCAAATCCAGATGTATTGGTCGAATTAATTCAAATAGGCAATATGATCGGTAAACAAACCTGAATGTATCAGTAGACCACTAATTGTAGGAAAGTCATTTTAATAGGCAGAATAGGCCTAATGTGCACTAAGTACTGCACTGCAGGTGTTGTTATGGCTCAGGCTAAGCAAACTGTCCTTACTGTCCTGGATAATGTCCTTAATCCCCCCCCTCCAAAATACTGGATGCTTGGGCTTTGTCGTTTGGTTTTATTGTCTACCGTTTCTTGGACCATAGTTGTTCACTGAGCGAGGCGTATCAGGAAGATCTGTTCCACCTTCGTCTGATCTGTAGTTTCCCCCGTGTGATGAAACACTTAGTGGAAATGGAAGCTTGTGCTATTGCATCCATAAAGGCAGGCTCTACCAAGCACCAGACAGATAGACCACCACTGTCTCTACTGGAAAAGATACGTGATTCTTCTGAAATTTGCAGAATAATCACAAACCTATTTGCACTATTTATACATTATGGCAGTTCTTATCAGCAATCTATTTATTTGTTCATAGCCGATATTCTATCTATATTCTATTATATAGATCACAGCAGTCATGGTATGTAAGTGAAGTATACACTACCACGCCCCATCCCCCCCATACCATGCCCCACCCCACCCCCATACCATGCCCCATCCGCGCGACGAAGTGTCCTCTTTTTCACAAACTCAAATACGGTGTGTGTGTAAGTGAAGTAGCTACCACTTTGCCCCAGTAGTAATAACTTATGCTGCCTTAATGAATGCTTACATTAATGTCATTAGTAATTCGTCACTCTCTGCAGGTGTCCATAGTACCTCCACAGCTTTATCATGCTGTGAGACCTCCTTGGGCTGATAATAATTTAATTGACTTAATACGTCTATTGCTTTTTAAAGCTCCAACAAAAATGTAGGCAATGAAAATTTCAATGAGGTAGGCAAGGCAGGACATGAAAATGATGTCCACTTGCTCTACTCACAGCATTGTAGTGCAGAACGCCATTCTGTTGTTTGGAGCCCCAGCACAGTGCAGGCTGTCTCATAGGCCTCCACCGCTGAGCACAGCATGCCATTGGCTGGTGTGTAGGCACAGAGATCATACACGCAGGAAGTGAGGTACGCCTGTGGGTCGACATGCAGGTGGCACTGACGGAACGGGCCACTGCTGTTGGTGATGATGCTGCACAGATCTGTGTATTCTGCTCTGAAGAGGCACGTCCCGTCTCCAATCCGGTCACTGGCTCCACACCTAGGAAAGGTCCGGAGAAGAACATGATCCACAATGAGGTTCAGGAGAAGGGTTAGGGTTCAGGAGGTACTGAAATAAATCAGTATCAAACACGTTGCAAGTTTGAGTGTTAAAGGTACAAATGGCAGCATTGTCAAAGGCACAATAATTTACATTTCATAACTAGGATTTTACACTTTTTAATTAATAGTAAACTGGAAATCTGATTAATAGGCCTTTGTGCCTAAAGAGAATGGTCTTTGATATAGTCTGGATATTTTTGAGCATGCAGTTTACATATTGTCTGCCATTTAATCCCCCAGTTTGAAAGTATTGCCCAATACATTTTTTTTTTTACTTCTCACATAAATCATACTCACCCAGGGCTGCTTGAATCTGATTTCCAACTTTGACCAAATTGCCTGTCAGTCTGGGCCAGAGTGCCATTGGGCAGAACCTTGTCGTCTGCTGGGTTGTTATTGTGATTACCACACATCCCGCACACAGATTGATGATAATTTGGACTCAGTCTAACTAGAAGTCTACTACGACCATCAAACTGGACCACCAGCTCCCCTGAGGCATTCACGACCACAAATCCAGACTCCCGAGTCAACTGCGCCAGGGAGCCAACCTGAATGGTGTTTGCATCGTTGTCTTGACCATCAACCTGATAACAAAACAGGAGACAGCTACAGTGAGGTGGGGCAGAAGTGTTTGCATTATGTACTGAACTACAAGAACATCCTCACTGAGGAGACCCTTCATGGCACTTCTGTGAGAGGTACCTTGACTCTCCTGTTCTGCCCAATAGTGATGTGGCTTTGTACTCCTCCACGAGAGAGCCACACATCCACAGTGGACACAAAAGACACAATTAAGTTGCCACGGTGACTATTAGCGGCTACTACACGGAAGGTCAAGGCGTCATCACTCATGTTGCCACAGGTGTGGGTAATCTCATAAGCACAGGTGCCCTGGAGATGGGAATGGAAAAGCATGATTGTGTACGAAGTTCAAACACACTCATCTGGAAAAAAATGATCTTAGAATAAGGACTTTTGGTTTGATTTTTAGATTTCTTTATTGTCTACATACCTGAAAGTGAGCCACAGCTCCATCGAAGGTGAGGTAGTGAGGGTCTCCCCAGACTGTACAGGTAGACAGATGACCATAGCAACCCCGGCGGCCATCTCTGACAGAGCACTCCTGAGTTGGGGGGCAAAAGGACTGGGTGCAGCGGAGGTCATTTGGGGCAAAGCACTCACAGAGCTGAGAGCAGGCTGGTGTCCAGAACTGTTCCCCAATCTGACAACGCAAGAGAGCAACACTGACATGAAAAATACCTGCCTGAAGACATAATGTTATATTGTTATGTGTTCCTTAAAATGACTGCATATGTACAGTTTGACCTTGACCCTTGGTCATTTTGTGTTTACCTCAAAGTAGAAGCCATCATAAAGACAGCCACACTGTTCCACAGGGACACAGCGGTCCACGCTCCTCACAAATCCATCGTCACAGAAACAGCCCTCAGCACAGGTCCTGTCACAGCTGGCATCAATGCTGCTGGCACAGGTGTGCCCACACTCTGTGCCACACAGGTCGTAGTGGCTATTTTCTGGACAATCCATTTCTGTGGACATGGGTAATGGCTTTGTTCCTTTTTTTTTATTGTGATCAACACTGCGGCTGTAAGGCTCAAAGGTGAAGTACATGATTCTAACCAACTGCAGCTGTTAGGCTGAAAGGTGCAGTCCCTGATTTATATTCAATTCCCATTTAGTCAAATTCCGCATATTGTTCCTCACGGCCCTCTACCAGACAAGACAACTCTGGAGTTCACACATAGTCATTCACACATATGAGTTCACACATACAGTATTTACACACATTCATACATATGATTTCTTCTGGAAAGATGCAGAAGATTTAAACAGCAAAAAATGCATTGAGTTTGAGACAGGTCCTGGAAACTTACGGCAGGTGACGTTTTGGCGCCAAGGGTAGATGACGGCATTTGATGTTTGGCATGCGCTGACATATGCTTCCATCGCACGGCAGACGACTTCATTTCTGACGCCAGACAGGCACACGTCAAAGACACAGTTGTTAAAGAATGGCTGGGGGTCCACGTGGGCATGGCAGAAGCTCAGTGGTCCATTGCTAGCTCTGAGTAGCTCACACTGGACACGGGCGCTTGAGTCATCGTGGCACACTGGGCAGGAGTTTCCACATCCTCCAGTACAGGGCATGCCGTCATCAACCTTCCAGTGGTCTCCAAAATCAGAAGCAGAGAGGGTCACAGAGCCAGAACCCTCTCCCTGGACAGTAAAGTCGTCACCCTGGAGGCTGTTGAAGTTTCCACACAGGCCACATGTGGCACCACTGTAGTTGGATGGCACTGTGATGTCCAACACCCACTGGCCATCATAACCGACAACCAGACCAAAGTCTGTTTTCACAAACGTGTGCAGTCCGTTGGCATACACAGACACTCTTCCCCCATCAAGAAGGACTGGCAGGTTTCTTGTCTCCCCATTCACCTGAAGTCAGAGTTACTTTTTTGTGAGAGGATTTTATGTTTGTGTATAATTGCATTTTAATAGGATTATATGACAATCATACCTTATAACTAACTAATGTTACTTCAGCATTATTTTTTTTTTTTAATTTATGACTAGTGACTAGTGACTGTTTTAACGGCAGAGATAGTGACACACACACACTCTGAATTTAGTCTCTGCATTTTACCCATCCAGGGTAGTGAAGCACACAGTGAGGCACACAGTGAAGCACACTAACCCGGAGCCTTCAGCGGTGCCCGGGGAGCAGTGATCGGGGTTAGGTGCCTTGCTCAAGGGCACCTCAGCCGTGGATGTCGGCATGAGAGAGCAGTGCTCTACCACTTCCCCCGCCCACATTTTTCCTACTGGTCAGGGATCGAAACAGCCACCTTCCGGTTACCAGCCCGAAACCCTAACCAGTAGGCCACAGCTGCCCCATAATAAAATAATTTATAACGAATCAGAGAAACAAATAAGAAAGCCTGAGGATATATAATGACATCATTTTTATATTGATGGTTAACAAACTAGTTCTTGACAGACCTTTTAAAAGTGACTTTAGGCATGATAAGCAGTCACTTGAGGAAAGATGGCATGTTGAGTAACTGGTTCCACCATGGTGGAATGAAAATGAAGATGACTTTGAACTTAACCCTTACCTGCACTGTCCCCCGATTGTCTTTTGAGATGTACACCAGATGTCCAGACACATTGACGTACACTGCCACAGGGATGGAGACCTGCAGACCATTCCACGCCTCATTCCTGGCCTCCACCTGAAAGTGAGGTAGGCCTCGTGTTCCATTGCAGACTGATGCCAGGACATAACGACATGTACCCTGGAAGTCAAAGGTGCGTCTGTCGAAGGAGGTGTAGTGTGGGTCTCCTGAGGCCGAGCAGGTGGCATCAGGTTTGGGATGGCAACCGTACTGTCCATCCACGACTCGACAAGAGTCCTGAGCACCACAAGAAGAGGCCATGCAATGTGACTGTCCGGTGATGCCATTACACTGGCACAGGAACTGGCACTCTTCACCATACCAGTAGCGCTCGCCACTCTCTCTATAGCGCCCGCCATGGTGGCAGCCACAACCCGTGGGTGACACACAGCGATCCCCACTCAGGAGTAACCCGTCATTACACTGGCACCCCTCCTGACACTGCTGAGTACACAGGAGGGGGAAAGACAGGCTTGGGCAGGAAGCTGGGCAGGAGGTACCGCATGGCTCATAATGGCTGTTGGGTGGGCAGGTTACCTCTATGAAGAGGAATCAAAAGTCAGTTCCATCTCAAAAAATTCATTTTGCTATTTACATATTTTACAAATTCAGGATAAACAGAGCTGATTGAAAAGTCACAAGTCAAGTTGTTCTCTTACCACAGTTAGTGATGTTCCTCCATCCCCCTACTGTGATGCCACTCTGTTGGCAAAGCAGGGTGTAGCCGCGCAGTGCCTCGCACAGTGCCTCTCGAGTACCACTCGTCCTCGCTAGAGCCTGGACACAGTCTTCAATCCGTCCCAAGGGGTCTAGCGTTGCTTGGCACTGGCTAAAAGGGCCGTGTGCCCATCCCATGATGCCACAGAGCTCCCTGAACTGGCTAGTGTTCTGGTAGTTTCTGGGTTCCAAGACCTGAGGTTCCACACAGAATGCTGACAGGGAGCCATCTCTCCAGCTGTCCCCAAACTGCTGTGAGTTGTGGAGGGGAACTCCGGTGGGGGAGAGGAAGTCGTCACGAGGGTCTCCATTTAGATTCCCACACAGGCCTCCCAGAGTGCTGTTGTAGTTGCCAGGAGCAGTAATGCGGATGACATGTGGCCAGTCAGCTCTCACCATAACTCCGAAGTTGGTCTCTATGACAACACCTTTTACACTGCTGTGGTAGATGCGAATATGACCTGAGCTGACACTGAAAGGAATCCCCACTGTTTGTCCATCCACCTAATGAGAGAACATTAGGTTTATGCTTAAAGATGTGTATCACGGTATTAAAAGTGAGAAGTGTTTTCTGTGTCAGGTTCGCTAGTTAGACATGTCTGTGTCTAAGTAGGTAAACAACTTACCGTTGTTGTGGCTCTCTCCCCCATCTCCACAGAAACTTGTGTTCCTTCTGCTTCAAACTTCAGGTGTCTGGCAAAATCTCCAAGGCCTGTGGGAACTTTCTCAACACTTACTTGAAAATGAGGTAATTGTGACTGTCCCCTGACCCTCGCCAATGTCAGACTACAGGCACCTGGGTAATGGAAGGTCTTTCCATCAAAGGTGCGATACGACCCGTATCCCTCCACCCAGCAGGTGGCGTAGCTGAGAGGTCTGCAGCTCCGCACACCACCGTGGGCCCCACAGACCTCCAGCTCACTGCAGCCTTGTGTCTGGCAGCTCATTGTCCCATGAGTACAGTGGCAGCGCCTCCCACAGTCCTGGTCTAGCACCACTGTCTCCCCAGCTGCATAGTACCGCCCCTCGAAGGTGCAGCCACAGTCACTCTGCAGAACACACTCCTCACCACTGAGAACATAGCCAGCATTACAGATGCAGCTCTCCAGGTTGGGCAGTGGGCAATTCTGGGTAGCAATGGGGTTGCTGCAGGTTGCAGGGCATCCAGTTCCTTGAGACTGAAAGTGGCTGTTGGCTTGACAGGGGATTTCTATAGAAGGAAACAATAGGTGTTTTCAATGCCTGTGTCAGAAAACTTTTCCAACATGACTTGGTTACTGGATGTACCATATTGAACATGAGAGAAGCAGTACTCACCACAGAATCCCTCTCTCCTCCACTGGCCCAACTGAATGCCCTCTTGCTGACACTGGGCAGCATACACGTTGAGTGCTTGGCAAAGGATGGGCTGGTAGCCGTCACTAACACACATATCATACACACAGTTTTCTATAAAGCTCTGTGGAGATAGCATTGAGTGACAGGAAACAAACGGGCCAACATCATTACTGAGGATTCCACAGTGGGCGGCGTTTGTGTAAAGAGCCCTTAGGTTATCGGTGCAAGCAGCACAAGCCAGCCCTGCACATCGCACGTCCTGGCAGCCAGGGTCAGTGTCCCCTGCTGCCTTCCAGCTGTTGGCAAACTCCACGTCTGAGCTCACCAGCTGGCCCCCACGGGTTCGGAAGTCATCATGAGGGTGGTGGTTGAAGTTGCCACACAGGCCACAGGTAGCGTTCTGGTACTCATAGGGTACAGAGATTCTGACATAGTGATAGGCATCGTAGGTGACCAGCAGGCCAAAGTCTGTACTGACAGCCACTGAGAAACCTGATTGGTAGACCTGGATGGCCCCATTCCGTAGGGTAAATGGGGTCGTCACAAAGTTACCGTTCACCTGAAGGAGAATGCTACCATTAACACTGGGCTAAATGGAGGAGAATGCTACCATTAACACTGGGCTAAATGGAGGAGAATGCTACCATTAACACTGGGCTTAACGTAGGAGAATGCTACCATTAACACTCGGCTTAACGTAGGAGAATGCTACCATTAACACTGGGCTTAACGTAGGAGAATGCTACCATTAACACTGGGTTTAACGTAGGAGAATGCTACCATTAACACGGTGCTAAATGGAGGAGAATTCTAGCATTAACACGGTGATAAATGGAGGAGAATGCTACCATTAACACGGTGCTAAATGGAGGAGAATGCTACCCTTAAGACTGTGCTAAATGGAGGAGAATGCTACCATTAGCACTGGGCTAAATGGAGGAGAATGCTACCATTAACACGGTGCTAAATGGAGGAGAATGCTACCATTAACACGGTGCTAAATGGAGGAGAATGCTACCATTAACACGGTGCTAAATAGAGGAGAATGCTACCATTAACACGGTACTAAATGGAGGAGAATGCTACCATTAACACTGGGCTAAATGGAGGAGAATGCTACCATTAACACAGGGCTTAACGGAGGAGAATGCTACCATTAACACTGGGCTAAATGGAAGAGAGGTTATCTGGTATGTATACTGTACTTACCAATGCTTGGTAATGATGGCCTTTGACCAGCTCAATTTCCTCACCGTAAACCCACACTCTAACAAGACGGGTCCACGACACATGAGTGCTGCCCCGATGCTCATTCTTCCCTTCAATACGAAAGTAGGGCAGTCCATTGCCACAAGCCTGGTAGACATTTGAGCAAAAATAATTAAAGCTTCTAAACTAAGACCCAATTATCCCATCTTTTTAAAGGCAATAACTAAATCATACCTCGGAGAGGATGTACATGCAGGTTCCCTGGAAATGAAAGACTTTCCCGTCAAAGGTGTAGTAGTGGGGGTCACCAGAGATGGTGCAGGTGCGTCGCTGAATGTTTTGGCAAGAGTACTGGAAGGCTGCTGGATGACACGCCTGGGAAAAGGTGCAGGGCTGATGCTGGCACCGGAGGAGGGCTCCACTGGTGCAGGTGCATCTTTGCTGACAGGTGGCATCTGTCCAGAAAGAGTCTCCAACCTGCACAAGTAAACCTAAGCGAGGTGTCTGCATTAGTTCTATTTCAATTCTACTGACCGCCAGAGGTGAATGGAGGAGAATGCTACCATTAGCACGGTGCTAAATGGAGGAGAATGCTACCATTAGCACTGGGCTAAATGGAGGAGAATGCTACCATTAACACTGGGCTAAGGTGGTGCTTTCAGCACTGGATGTCCATCACGTGTACGTGTAGTTCGAGTGTTTGTATTAACAAAGTTACCTGTGACCTGGGTGACGTATGCCCCTTTGCCCGGTACTAAAGGCACGTTCACCAATGACTTGACCCTTATTATCTTCTCGCGTCAGGTGAGTATGGTGAGTATGTTCACAGGTTAGAGTTATGCATGGTAATCGTTGGGAGTCTTACACCCTTTAAAGACTGCGTTTAGCACCATAAATCAACGCTGGATAATCCGGAAAAAAGGTAAATTGCCTCTACTATTTTGAGCCGTGTGTAGTATTCACGCTCGGGTAATGGTTTAAGAGGCATTGGGCTGTCAGTACTGGCGTTACAACCGATAATTAAACCCACATGGTTAGCGAGTTGAAAGTTCCTCGCATATTTCTTTTCTGTACCGTTGTGGTTATAAAACACGTATGTTGGAGCTGCGAATTTTCGCCCTCAAAAGACTGCCATCGACATCATAAATCAACGTCGGATAATCCGACAAAAGTTGAGTTTTCCTCCACTATTTTGTGCCGATTGTAGTGTTCACGATTGGATGTGGCAGTAATGGTTTGAGAAGCATTGTGTTGTCAGTGCAGGCGTCTTGCCTTACAACTGATGAATTAAACCCACGTGTTTAGCGAGTTGTAAGTCCCTCACATAGTTTGGCTTTGTACCGTTGTTGTTATGAAGATGCAAGCAGCGTTCTCACCATAAGCATTCAATTAAGTAAACGAACAGGATTTTACTCCTGTCGACTTTGTTTCAACGCTGGAGGCAGGCTACGTTTACCTACTGTTTTGGGTAACTGTTAATTGGTAACTTTTAACGAGTGTGTCAACTCTTAAACAGGACAGGATTTTTCTCCTGTCGGCTTTGTGTTAATGCTATAAACAGGCTACGTTCTACGCCCCCCAATTTCAATTCTAAACCAGCTACGTTAGGGTAACTGTTAACAAGTGTGTTCACTCTTAAACCGGACAGGATTTTACTCCTGTCGGCTTTGTGTTAACTCTATAAGCTACTTTTACCTACTGATTGGTGACTTACGGGCTACGCCTGCAATTTAATTTCTAAAGCATCTCATTTTTGGTAACTGTTGACGAGTGTGTCCGCTCTTAAACAGAAGCCTACCTTACCCAGTCAGCAGATCGACATTATTGGTATCCAGCTAGACTCAAGGCTGAGTGACCAATATCTGAGACTGCTGGGTATGATCACAGCGGCCTCATCGTTGGTCCCTTTGGGCTTTCTGTCATTGCGGCCTCTTCAAATTCGGCTGAACGATCTTGGCACCCCACTTCAGTCAATTCCAGTTGCGCTGCAAAGCTATGCCCTTCGAGGGGAGAGACATATCTCACCCAGGGGGTCCCTTTGGGGTCCATACCTTCTCGCAGACTTTGACGTTGAGCCTTGTAAGGTAAGCAATTTGTGTCTGAGCATGCGCAGCATGCGCGACTACCATCGTGGAGTGGACTACCATCGTGAAGTGGACTACCATCGTGACAGTGTCAGTGACAGTGACAGTGACAGTGACAGTGACAGTGACAGTGACAGTGACAGCATACTTGTCAGTCCACTTTGTCTTAAATTCGCAAATCAACTTTTCATTTTTTGTCGGGTTTAAAGCACGGCATGATTTTCGTTTGCAATATAAAGCGCGAAATCACGCACCAATGAAAACTTGCTTGGATCATGATTCAATTATAAAGTTGATTTTGGCTTCGGTCCAAATTTGATTGCGTCTGGGTCTGGATCTAGATCGCGGTCCGCCTATTGAGTACCCCTGTCATAGACCAATTCAATGAATTTAAAGGTGATACCAAAACCGATTGCCTATAAAAACAAACCTCATAGAGTGGCAAAATATTGCATATCGTTTCTTTAAAAAAATACTTTTTCATGTCTAAACATATTCAATGTTATAGTGTTTTGCTTGGTGCCTGGGTACCAAGTGACCATTTTATGGCCATATAGAAAACAATATTAAATTAATCACATGTATGCATGACTGATATAGTAAGTTGCTGTAGGGAATGAGGTAATTCCCACACTGGTCGAATAAAGAATGTAAGGGTGCTATAATCAATTTTCAAATTACCATTATATTGGCAGTCTTGTGGTCCATCATCAACCCGGAAGGCCCAGCGACCTGGCCTGTTGACGTTGCTAGTGCTGCTTAAATTGGTGATGTTGCTCATGAAGGATCCAGGGATTGAGAAATGATGTGTTGAGCTGATCGTGTCATAGCCAGCCTAACAAACAAGAAAGTGAGCGTTGAAATGGAGAGTACATCAATTTCTTTCTATACTAACATGTTATTGCCCATTCTTGATGATTTGTTTTGAGGTCCTCATGACATTTAGCCTGTATGTTTGCTTACTTGCACATTTCTGCCTGTCGCTGACATGGCACCATAATTCATCAGAGCAAATGAGCGTTCAGCCCCTGAAATCAGGACCACTTGGAATGAGATTTCCTTGGATAATGAGAGTAGGATGTTAAAGTAGTAATTGGAGTAAGATTGAGTAGTTTTACTTTTAAATGATTTCATAGCCAGTTTGATAACAAGTAATGCCTCTTTTTTCCCAGACAGAAGTTAAAAGATTACATTGATGAAGCTTCAGAAAACATAATATGGTCTTAAAAATGTATTTACTGTTCCCTCTGCGGCGTAATATTCCACTTTGTCCCATGTTGCAACAAAGACCCAGGAGGCTGAGAAGCTTCTTCCAGGGAAGTACTGGTTGATGTCATGTGAAGCTTGCTGGAGGACACTGCCACTGGTGTACTCGCGGTAGGATATGAAGCCTGTATTTGCGTTTTGAAGGTCTGTCCAGAACATGGCAACGATGTTGCGGTTTGCATGAGCAGGAAATTGGTATGGAGTATAACTGCCCCATCCACTGTCAAAAGTGAGATATCCATTGTGGTTAACCTGCAACACCAATTGAGTCATCAGTGAAGGAAAACTCTAACGAGCTACTACATAGAAAAGTTGTAAATGGCCTGTGAATGATAAATGTTTGTTAGATTTTCTGCTTTTTCTGGATTCTTTCATCAGATATTGACACCTTAATAATCACATACAAACATATTATTTCTTTGGCTCTGTGGTTTCCAGGAAAGCATTTCTACCTTGGACTTCTAATCTGGCCTGAACACATTTACTTACGTATATCTGGGTTGATGCCTGCCTGAAATAGCTAAATGGTTGTGATATGACAGTGGAGGCCCAGCCATCATCAACACGAGTGGAATATGAATCCCCCGGTCCGAAGGGGTAAAATACACCTGTAAGAAAGTTGGGAACTTAGAGATCCTTTCATTAATTTCCAACCAAAATGCAAAGGATAAATTGTTCTTCCATAATCATGCTTCCTGTCTCCGTGTCATGCCAGCGCTTAACCCTGTTTCCTGTCTGTAAAAAGCTACTATACTATACTGTCTATACTATACTACTATAGTATACTTGTATAGTATACGGTGTATAGTGACCATAGTCACAGCAGGTCTAACCCTAATGAAGTCACAGCAGGTAAAATATTGCTTAATAGTGACCATAGTCACAGCAGGTAAACTATTGCTTAATAGTGACCGTAGTCACAGCAGGTCAAATATTGCTTAATGTTACCGTAGTCACAGCAGGTAAAATATTGTTTTAAAGTGACCGTAGTCACAGCAGGTCAAATATTGCTTTATAGTGACCGTAGTCACAGCAGGTCAAATATTGCTTTATAGTGACCGTAGTCACAGCAGGTCAAATCTGGATCTAGTAAACAGTGACTTACGATTAACACTTTCTAAGGGAGTTTACTGTTTGAATCTATCCCATAATACAAGTTCATCTAGAAATAATTATTGATGGCCAGTTTAGATATGCTAGATGGATAATTTACTTTAAAACTACCTTTCCTGATTGCGAATGATTTTACAGTTGTTAATTGTCTATTATCTGTTATTACAATGAAGTCTGTCAGAAGTCTGTCTGTCCCCTGAAATGCCAATAGAGTTTGCACACTCTCACGCCTCATTTACTAACACTGCGCCCGCAGCGCAATTAGCGCCTTTACCAAACCGCATATAGCCCACAGTGTAGTTCCCCATTCTGCATGGTTTTTATTAAACCAGATCCTCGTTTCGTCATCAGCGTCTTACCCCGCCCATTACTGTTATTAGCGCGTCGCTAAAAAAGGGGAGAATGGGCCTGCGTGTTCCTGCCACCATGGATGATGAGTTTGAATTAGAATTCAAATTAGAATAAGAGCTTTTGGTTCACAAGGTAACAGAAAACTTTGACCCCGTCCACACTAAATATAGAAATGCATGAATATTTCTCTGTTTAGCCCTTCTGTCCACAGTAAAACAGCATATTCCGACACTGAAACGATGCTTTTCAAACAACCTAAAGGTGCCTTTCCCTTCTGTTCAGTGCAGGTGCCTTAAATTCTGTGATTGTTATTTCATCATTTTTACACCGTGATGCCAGTGTTACTTCTAGAACATCCCATCTAATGTTAGGAAGGGGTCACTCTTCGTGAACATGCATTTATTCTGGAAGCTATATGTAGCTTGACCTCGAGAGGCTATAACGTCAAAATAAACATGGAAGGCGAAATAAATAGGCTGCCCTGCAGGGACGTGCACAGCAATTTTGAAGGGCAGTTGCCCTGGAAAAAAGGGGCAACAAGTACAGCTGCTGCCACGCCCCCGTCCCCTGATCGCAAATTTTGCCAATATCGTTTTAAACTCTCACTAACCGTTGCTGCCACGCCCCCGTCCCCTGATTGCAAATATATATATTCCCTTTGGAGGGGCAACTTCAGTCGAGGAGGGCAAACGGCACTCCTGTGCGCGTCCCTGCTCTACGTCTCTACAATTTACTTAGTCTAGTTAATGTACTTCGAGTAAGTACTTTTCCTGAATAGATACGCGTTACTCCTACGCAGAAGGCAAGCACTGTCCTCGCTGTGCTTGAATGATCGGTGGAAATACGGTTTAAACCATACATGGAGCAGTGATTCTGGTTAAGACCTGGACGAATTTTTTTTATATGCCTGAATTAAATGAGGTTTTAAATATAAACATTAAAAAATAAAAACATTTCTCGTGTTTCGTATTTTTTTCTTATTTCTTGCATGCACATAGTTTTAATTTAGCAGCTGATTTGTCATTCTAAAACACCACTTGTTTTGTTTCTAACACATAATTAGGCGCACTTTACGCATCTCCTCCCATCTCTTTGCGACGAACACCCACTTTCCCTTATACCCTCCCAGCAGCGGTTATATGCGCTTTTACTCAAGTGTGTAAATACGGTTTATGTCTTTACCCGCTATTTGCGCAGAAATTACACCTGAAATGGGCGCAATCCTGTTAGTGAATGAGGCCCTCAGTCAGGGAGAGAAACTAGTAGGGTGAGTGTGTCTTCCCCAGAAACCTGATTCTGATTAAGTATAACATTATATGTGTGATTACAAGACTGTTCATATGTCTATTTACACAATGTATTATTATTTGCTATAAATGCATGGTTCAAGTCTTTAGATGATCTGAACACGAATTTGCTTTGCTTTGTATTGTGTTCATAGTATTATGAAAAAACGCAAAGCTGGGGCCAGAGGCCATAGTAAGAAAACAGTAAAAAGTTGAAGGTGTGGCTACATTCCATTCATTGCTGAATAATTCTAAATTCATTGCTTACCTTGTGCCATTGTGAATTCACCTGTCAAAGAAAAAGAAATACAATATCAGTTCCAGTAGAATGGTACGAAGCAGTGGGAGTAATATTACATCCAGTGTGTGTGAAGGAATCTGCCTGAACCGGCTTTAGGAGGTCTTACCCATCATCAGCATCGCTGCGGATAGCGCAAACACACAGACGGCAAAGCCCATGGTGACTGTTTCACCTGGTCTCTCTGACAAGCAGGACAGGATCCACTCCTCTCAGCTGCAGACTTCTAAACAGCATGCAGCATCACATCAACAAACACAAAAGCATGCTTAGAGTAGCCATACACTAGCCTCGGTGCCAGAGGAATGTAGACCCGCCCACAGCATTTGAGGTCGGGGAGTTAGGTCTGGCATTGCTCCGTTGAGGAGAAACTATGCCCGAATGAAATTCTGTTCGTACCTGTAACGGTGCGGCTGCCCGTCACCGCTACGGAGATGCAATCCTGGGCTAAAACGAACGCACTGGACAGCCCAGGCTACAAACATACCTTTTATTGGCACACAAACACTACCAGTATATTTCACCACGATAACGACCGTCTCAGTAAAGGCACTGAACATACTGAGACTGAAAGGCAGGCGTTGAACAGGGCTGGACAGTGGGTTGGCAGGTTGACTACCAGATGCAGCACGGAGGACCGACCCGATGGACATTTGGGAAGAACCTTTGAACTCTGGGCGAATGGGATGTAGTGTTTGTTGTTATTTAGAGGGCGATGTATTAATATAATATTATTGTCTTTGACGCTGAATTGTTTAGGGACTTAGTTATTTATTTAGAGCTATTGTTTGGAGTTTTTGTTTTGTTTTACTTTGTTTGCTCCATTCTGGTGTGTTTGGACTAACACCATTGGATATTAAACATTTGCCATTTTAACGACGTCTGAGACACTGCCTTCATTCCTTTTTAAATCGCCACGAGGTCGGCCATCCTACATTTGGTGTCAGAAGAAATTGGAGCCTCACCCGGGGGCAGTGTTAGAAGATGCCACTGAATACAGAGCCAACCCTAGAGCCTCAACCGGGGACAGTGTTGGAAGATGCCACTGAATACAGAGCCAACCCTAGAGCCTCACCCGGGGGCAGTGTTGGAAGATGCCACTGAATACAGAGCCAACCCTAGAGCCTCACCCGGGGGCAGTGTTGGAAGATGCCACTGAAAACGGAGCCAACCAAGGAAGGCGATGCCCGTCCCCAGCCAGAGGAGCAGCTTTTATAGGCAGATATTTGACATCATGACATCAGAGGCTGAAGGAGTTTTGATATGTGGTGGAGACTCTCAAACATCACCAAGAAGACTTTATTAGGATATGGTTTGATATGTGTTGGAGACTATCTCAAACATCACCAAGAAGACTTTATTAGGATATGGTTTGATATGTGGTGGAGACTATCTCAAACATCACCAAGAAGACTTTGTTAGGATATGGTTTGAGTGGACCATATACAGCCGCGGAAAAAATTAAGAGACCACTTCAAAATTATCAATTTCTCTGGTTTTACTATTTATTGGCATGTGTTAAAGTAAAATGTACATTTTTGTTTTATTCTATAACCTACTGGCAACATTCCTATCAAATTTCAAATAAAAATATTGTCATTTAGATAATTTATTTGCAGAAAAATGACAATTGGTCAAAATAGCAAAAAAGATGCAGTGTCTTCAGATCTCGAATAATGCAAAGAAAACAAGCTCATATTCATTTTTAAACTACACAATACTAATGCTTTAACTCAGGAAGAGTTCAGAAATCAATATTTGGTGGAATAACCTTGATTTAAAATCACAACTTTCACGTGTCTTGGCATGCTCTCCACCAGTCTTTCACATTGCCGTTGGGTGACTTTATGCTACTCCTGGCGCAATAATTCAAGCAGCTCAGCTTCTTTTCATGGCTTGTGACCATCCATCTTCCTCTTGATCACATTTCAGAGGTTTTTTATGGGATTCAGGTCTCGAAATAGGGTTTTCTTTGCATTATTCGAGATCTGAAGACACTGCATCTTTTTTGCTATTTTGACCAATTGTCATTTTTCTGCAAATAAATGATCTAAATGACAATATTTTTATTTGAAATTTGGTAGGAATGTTGCCAGTAGGTTATAGAATAAAACAAAAATGTACATTTTACTTTAACACATACCAATAAAAAGTAAAACCAGAGAAACTGATAATTTTGAAGTGGTCTCTTAATTTTTTCCGCGGCTGTATATATATAGCTCCCAGAAGAGGATACTTTATATGATGTATACTGTAGGTATTTAATTCAAGTACACACATTCCTCCTGGTTCTATGTAAATTTATATAGTTTTTATTTAGGGTACCAGACAGACCCTTCAAAGAAGGTCAATGCACAAGTTATCAAAAGACAGTCAAGTGTTTTCTTTGTTTGTTTGTATTTTTGTTTTCCTTTTGAACCCTTACTTATTTGATTGTACTAATGTAATATAATTATTGTTGTTTTTCTTCTGTAAATGTCCCTGACTTGTGTATTTGCTTACCATGCTTTTGAGAATGCACAATTGCCAAAAAGAAACATGGAATTTTTCAATGTGAATACCTTTCTGTAATGCCCTTGATACCAATAATAATAATAATAAAAAAAATTGGAACCATTTGTTAAATACTCAATGCCGACTTGCTATGGTATTTTTATCGATTCGTAGTGTTATTAACTTTGAATTAAAAACTGCACTTCTAAATTGTGAGATATTGTCACCAATAATTTCACCTCTTTAGTCATGAGATGTAAAATTAAAGAATTTGCTGAAATGCACCTTACCAGTATTCAGGCTGAGGATGTGCAGAATGGGACTGTAGCGCTCTGAGTTTTCTCTGGATCTGTAGGGTCCCATTCTCGCCGTCTCTTTTATAGATGGCTTGGTAACGAATACAGGCTAGAGGTGGGGTATCACAGCTCAGGTGTGTTATCTCTAAACCTGTTCTTCTGATTTACAACAACGCATTTTATTGTACAGCAATCTCGTATCAAATATTCACATCTCTTCCTTGATGCTTTGACAGGTGTCTTGCCTAGTAAAAATTTGGTGAAAAATGATATGATGATTTGATATTTGAGGAAAATATGAGGAAAGTAATTAAGTATGAAGCAAAACAAAATATGTCAATCATTTATTTAGAGACGTTAAACATTGAATGGGGTCAAATTGACCCCAAACATAATAGGAGGGTTAAGTAGTACTTCACTAATGCTGTCCATGTACACACTATTCTTAAGTAGTACTTAATGCTTAAGAGGCCCTTTTCCACTGGTGGGGACAAAAATTCTTGTTGTTAAGTTTTTGTCCTAAGACACATAAAAAGAACACCCACAGCAACATTGAACCCGTAACTTTTAAAATCTAACAGTTTGAAACTAAAATATAAACAGTCATTTTGTAAGGAGAATATAACTAATGCCTTGCACGTCTCTGAGCCAGGTTTCAGATACTACGACCCGCCCATTAGCAAATGACCACTATTCATATGATGAGGATATGGTAATTCAGTGATCACTATTGGGTCATCATGTGTCAAGAAACCTGTAGATGGTAGTGGGCCACAAAGACATTCCTGGGCCATAACGTTATGGCCATCGTCTTTGACCGAGATGTCCCAGGTTCTTTACACCTAACTCATCAATATGCATTGAATAGGAACACTTTTTTGGGAGAGGAACAGGTAATTCTGAAATTATAAATATGTAGTAGTGAAACAACACACACTTTCTAAAAACTAAACTCGCATTTATATGGCTAACACCTATGTTTACAAGGTTCAGAGTTCAAAAGTCTCTTCTCGAAAACTTTACAATGTTTTTTTGTATAAATTCTGAGCACCTCTGCATGAAGGTTTTTGTATGGGGGTGTTTACACTTGATTGGAATAACATTTTATTTGACTACATTCCCCTTTACTCTCATGATATAATTCCTGAGGTCTTCTAGAATATAATCATATATGCCACTTGTGCATCAATACTTTGAGTTAGGGGAAATATAAAAAACCATCAAGGCATGAGAGACTTCCTAAAAAAAGTCAAACAGGCCTGGGCCTCTTAAGGGTTAACTGACGCTGTCCATATTGTTACATGTTAGTTTACTTAAAGACAAACAAACTATAACATCTGCATATGTAACTTAAGCATGAACCACCTCCAAGTAGGCCTACCACACAGACACACACACACACACACACACACACACACACACACACACACACACACACACACACACACACACTGTAACAGGTTCCAGTGTTCCGCAGTGCAGTTACTAAGGAATCGGTGGTGATTGGAGGTTAAAGGAAGGTTTTAATTCGGTAAACTCAGTTATAAAAGGTACAACAATAAATAACAACTTTCTTAAAGTTGAACAAACTGCAACAACATCAACAAGACTAATGCCACAGTGAATCTAAAGTTGCTGTATTTGGTTTGTTTTGGTTGTATATGTTTTCTCAGAAGTATTTATGAATATAATCATTCAGTATTGAATTCATTTATGGATAGTGTTGATTTCAATAATAATCATTCACTGTTGAATTCACTTATGGATGAAATCATTAAGTATTGTTTTCAATGACGGATATAATCATTCACTGTTGAATTCACTTATGGATAAAATCATTAAGTGTTGTTTTCAATGACGGATATAATCATTCACTGTTGAATTCACTTATGGATAAAATCATTAAGTGTTGTTTTCAATGACGGATATAATCATTCAGTGTTGAATTCACTTATGGATAAAATCATTAAGTGTTGTTTTCAATGACGGATATAATCATTCAGTGTTGAATTCATTTATGGATAAAATCATTAAGTGTTGTTTTCAATTATGGATATAA
>NC_137916.1:31666011-31676011 GCF_963457725.1 Sprattus sprattus | reverse complement strand
CACACACACACACATAAATAAATACACACACATAAACACACACACACACACACACACACACACACACACACACACACACACACACACACACACACACACACACACACACATACACACACACACACACACACACACACACACACATAAAGGATGGGGTTAGGGTTAGAGACTCACTCTTGTAATAAGAGAACTGAAGATAGTGGTACATGGTGCCCAGGAACTTCTCCACTGTGACTCCTCCCACTGTGGGCGCCAGGGCCTCCTCACAGTTCACCTTGCACTGCAACACCTCTGTGTAGACGCCTAACACACACACACACACACACACACACACACACACACACACACACACACACACACACACCTCCTCACAGTTCACCTTACACTGCAACACCTCCGTGTACACGCCTAACACACACACACACACACACACACACACACACACACACACACACACACACACACACACACACACACACACACACACACTAACACACACACAACCACACCTCTTTGTAGATGCCTTAGTGTGTGAGCTAGAAACAGCGACAACCACAATAATAATAACATTATCACAAATCACAACATTATCATTATTAACATTATCAATAATAATAAAAGTGAAAATGAATACAGTCTCAGGCAACAAACATTCACTGTTTATATCTGAGTGTGTAAGAGCAATTTTCGATAATGGTCGGACTTACGGATTTCAGTTTGCCACACGGAGTAATACCAGCTTTTTCTTTGAATGGACATAAAATAAAACGCTATCACACTGGACAATAGGCAATGGCATATTTGGTGGTCTGTATGATGTGATTGATGCAAAACAATTTGTCAACGTAATTTTTAGTTTGTTTTGAAAATAGATACTGTTAAATGATACTATTGAGTTTGAGACTTTGTTTGACGGCAAATCACATGATGAACACATAACACCTGCTACAAAGGTTTGTATATGTGTGTGTGTGTGTGTGTGTGTGTGTGTGTGTGTGTGTGTGTGTGTGTGTTACCTGCTACAAGAGTGTGTGTGTCACAGGGTTGTGGTGTGTCCAGTATCCCCTCACAGGCAGCGCTGCAGAGCTCAAACTCCTGGAGGTATCCTAGCAACGCCTCCTCCATCAGAGAAACACTGCGCCTGAACTCCCCTCCATTGAACAGGAACACACCCTGAAGGAAAACTCTCTGGAAGACATGAGAGTCATGTGTGTGAGAGTGTGTGTGTGTGTGTGTGTGTGTGTGTGTTTGTGGGTCTGGTGTGTGTGTGTATTTGAATTTCTGTGTGTACGTGTACGTGTACGTGTATATGAAAGGTTTGTTGTGTGTGTGTGTGTGTGTGTGTGCTGTGTGTGTATGTGTGTGTGTATGTGTGTGTGTGCTTGGGTCTGGTGTGTGTGTGTGTTTGTGTGTGTATGTGTGTGTGTATAGGAAAGGTTTGTTGTGTGTGTGTGTGCTGTTTGTGTATGTGTGTGTGTGCGTGGGTCATGTGTGTGTAGGTGTATATGTGTGCTTGTGTTTGTGTGTGGATGTGTGTGTGTGTGTGTGTGTGTGTGTGTGTGTGTGTGTGTGTGTGTGTGTGTGTGCGTGTGTGTGTGTGTTCGTGTTTGTGTGTGCATGTGTGTGTGTGTGATCTGACCTGACCTCATATGGCCGCTCCTCCAGGTCCTCTGGCTCATCCTCCAGTTCCACAGCGTTTCTATAGCGACTCAGAATGGTTGCCATGGCGACGTCACCAGGGTTCCGCTGCAGGTAGGTGTGTGCTGCTGATGCTGCTCTCTGGGTATCATACAGCTGAATACACACACACACACACACACACACACACACACACATTCACAACACAAACATACAAATCAACTCACACACACATGCATATACACAAAAGCACACACATTGCATTCTACATTCCTTTACACACATACAAAGAAATATAAACATTTATTTTGAGCCTCAACACTGTTCTATCTTAGTTAATCATACCAATGTTTGTACAGGCACGACTGCTTGACCTTCTGCTATTCCACTGTAGCCTACTGAAGATCCAAACCAGAATTTGAGAGAGTTAGTTAAATGCAAACAGTGAAGATTTAGTTTCTTCCAATTGCACCCTTTTTGTGTTTATGTGCTTATATCTGACAGAATGGTGTCAAAAAAACAACCTGACCCTGAATGTCAGAAAGACAAAAGAAATCATAGTAGACTTCAGGCGGCAAAAGGCGAACCCTCAACCCCTCATCATCAATGGTGAGGAAGTAGAGAGGACCTCCTGCTTTAAGTTCCTGGGGGTTATGCTCTCAGAGGACCTGAAATGGGTGATGAACACAACTGCCACAGTAAGGAAAGCACAACAGCGGCTCTACTTCTTGCGAATATTGAGGAAAAACAACCTGTCTCCCGAGCTGCTTAAGACTTTTTACCACTGCTGCATTGAAAGTGTGATCACTTACTGTATCACTGCATGGTACGTCAACTGCACAGAAAAAGACAGGAAATCCCTCAGTCGGGTCATAAGGTCTGCTGAGAGAATAGTTTGACTTCCACTGCCTCCCCTGGATGACATCTTTAGGACGCGCTGCCTCCGCCGAGCATGTGGCATTTTAAAGGATGAGACTCACCCCGCAAACCATCTCTTCACCCTGCTACCCTCTGGCAGGCGCTACCGGGCCACTACAGCCCGCACTTCCAGACTGCAGAACAGTTTCATCCCCAGGGCCATCGCAGAACTTAATAATCACACTACACTCCTACCCTCCACCCAGCACAACTGCACTTTTGTTAGTGGTTGCACAAACAAATGTCGTTGTGTATCCAATGCACAATGACAAATAAAGTCTATTCTATTCTATATCATGCTGTTGGGGAAATAGTGACCTCTAAGGGATATGAATGTTGAACTGAGTGGCTCTCCTCAGAGTTTGAAGGATTAGAGTCACTGTGAGTTGTGTGTTAAGAGAGCTATTATCTAAGAATGCAATCACTGAAGGTCCTAAATAAATACTAAAAATGTAGAGGTGTTCCACATGTCCTTATGTAAACAGTGTGTTTGTGTTGGTAGTTATGCACCTCTGAATGTGTATTTTAATCAAAGTTCAAAATCACATGTGTGGATAGCTAGTATTTCATCATTTCCCTCTTACACTTGTAAGGTGTTCCATGCTGCTGTGCTTAGGAGTCCCTTGATATAATTTGTGCCAGGTACATGTTTGGTGTTTTATTTGATATATTTAAATTGGATATTGTACTTTGTAATTCAACTTGGATTGAAAGTATATGAGAGTTTGGAGGATTAGAGTCACGCATAATGTAAGGTGTTCATGCTGCTGTGTGAGAGTGTGTGTGTGTGTGTGTTAGAGTCACGCATAATGTAAGGTGTTTATGCTGCTGTGTGAGTGTGTGTGTGTGTGTGTGTGTGTGTGTGTGTGTGTGTTAGAGTCACGCATAATGTAAGGTGTTCATGCTGCTGGAGTCCCTGGATATAATGTGTGCCAGGATAATAAACTGACAAACTGGACCCAGCTCTCCTGCCTTCTATTGGAAAACTACACAACGCAGACAAATAGTTAAATTGTTAATATATTAAATTATTTCATTTGAGAGAGTTAGGTTAAATGCAGAGTTAAGTTATTAAATATTCAATTATTGTTTTCTTTTTCCCAGGATAATGTTCCCGGAATCTCCAACAAATCTTGGATGCCCCCCTTCTTATAGTCAGCCTAATAAACTACACCCATGCATACATAACCTATTCAGGAAAAACAATGTTTATGTTGTTGCCCACCTAACGCCACCTTCCTCGTAACACCTCTGACACAAACACACACACACACACACACACACACACACACACACACACACACACACACACAATTGATGATCATAGTGGATTTTTACCTGCCCATACGCCATGTGCAGGTATTTGTAAGGAACTCGCCTCTCGAAGTCCCGGAGGATTTCTTTCCCGGGAGCGCTGAAGTCGAGCTCCGGGAATCGAGCCCGACACCTCTTCACACAGGACGCACGCTGTAGCACACGCCAGTACACACGGAGGTCGTCAGTGAGCGCGTGTGAAGGTTCCGGCTCGTTTGCGCTACTCGCATCGCAACTCTGAGAGCAGAAGGCAACGCTGCGGGAGATTACGCGATGAAGGCGCACGCTCAGCTCCAGAAAGCGGACACTGTCAGACCAGTTCTGCTCCGCAAGACTCTCCAGCGCTTTGCCGTATACGGAACCAAGAGAGCGCAAGTCGGCACTAAGTTTCCCCCCGACTTCCTCAGCAGCAGACTGGAACGAAATACAGATGCAAACCGCCAGGAGAGTGTTTGTGTACATGGTCGGAACACGGAGAATCTACACATATGAACGAGCCCGTTGCCTACGGACCGGAACGAGCTTGTCTGGAAAATCACTTCAGGGACCTGGTGTGTGTGTGTGTGTGTGTGTGCGTAGGGCTTCAGGGACCTGGTGTGTGTGTGTGTGTGTGTGTGTGCGACTGTGTGTGTGTGTGTAGGGCTTCAGGGAGCTGGTGTGTGTGTGTGTGTGTGTGGGAGGGGGTTTCAGGGAGCTGGTGTGTGTGTGTGTGTGTGTGTGTGTGTGTGGGGGGGGGGGTTCAGGGAGCTGGTGTGTGTGTGTGTGTGTGTGGGAGGGGGTTTTCAGGGAGCTGGTGTGTGTGTGTGTGTGTGTGTGGGGGTGGGGGGGGGGGTTCCAGGTGTCGTGTCTGCATATGTATTTGTGTGTGAGAGAGAGACACACAAGAGAGAAAAAATGTGTGTGTGTGTGTGTGAGTGTGTGTGTGTGTGTGTGTGTGTGTGTGAGAGAGAGAGGCAGGTAAGCAGGCACAGACAAACTGGAAAACAGACACACTGCGAACGATAGAAAACCATAGAGACAGAGCTGCGTTTCCTGACACAGTGCACACACACACACACACACACACACACACACACACACACACACACACACACACACACACACACACACACACACACACACACACACAAACACACACACACACACACACACACAAACACACACACACACACACACACACACACACACACACACACACACACAAACAGTGTGAGCCACGCTTGTAGTGATATGCTGGACAGAAGATCAAGTTGTAACACCGCAATGTGTTAACATTCATGTCCACCTCTTGTGTGTGTGTGTGTGTTTGTGTGTTTGTGTTTCTGTGTGTGTGTCAGAGAGAATTTATTGCTGCTATTTTGACTAATTTACTGCCTGAACATTAATCTGAACCACACGCTGGCTATACTGATCTGCCAAGCATCATGAAAACTGCTTACACCTAACACCAACATTCTCGACACACACACACACACACACACACACACACACACACACACACACACACACACAGTGGCGGACCTAGTCATTTGGGGGCCTAAGGCGAACATAGCCAGGGGCCCTCTTCATCCGTCCTTTTAATGCAAAAAAAAAAGGCCCACCTCAAAGCAGGGGCGGACTGGGTGAAAAAAGTGGCCTGGGAGTTGTCTGTCAGAGCGGCCCACTTAATATACGGTGAGTTGCCCGCTCAATGTATGCAAAATACCCATACACTTAACATAATTTTGGATGATTACAAAGAAATAACATTATATATGTTTTTTAATAACATTTGGATCCACAAATTTGCCTGGATGGACACATGGAATAAAATGATACTGGCTATTGTAACACTCCAAGGTAGGTATAGCTTGCTAGATGAATATGCTTAACTCTGGGCTGGTATCAGATGGTTAGGCCTATATGTATAACTACAGAGCCTTTAGGAATAAATGTCAGCAGAGACAGAGTACACAATTTTTTTGATAATGATTAGGGCGACCTTCATTAAGCAATATCAATTTTTTTGTTGGCTGATTAACTCATACAGCAATACCTTTTTGTATAGTAGATGGCAGCACACAATCAAAATATTTCCCCCCTACCTACATAGCTACAGTAGCTAGTTATATGGAAGAAAGTTGCATTCAGGAGCCTTCATAAGCAAACATGATTTGGCTCCACATTAAATTATCCCACTTTTTCATTATCCACATGTCTCAAATGTTTTATGATGCAACATAGCTTTACAGGACACATAAAATATGTCCAGTAACAACGTAAAGGAGGGGGCAACATAAGTCAAAACCAACTATATTTATTGACTGATCTCGAAAGTATTGGCTTACAAAAGCTAAATAAGTCTTCACAAAGAAAATAACTCAGTGTTAGGGCAAAAAGCGAACATTCACACTGTACAACCTATGAAAAGTGACAGTGGTAGCCTACAAATAAAGAAATACAGACCGCGTTAGCCACTTCACAGCGTGCTAGCCATGATTTTCTTTCGTTCCAATTCTTGGATGTAGGATTCCACCCTTTGTAGAAACCTGTTGAATCGATACATTTGATGTAGGAAGTCCTAATTGTTTTGTTGTCAATTTATCTTAATTAGTACGCCGACAGAGAAAAAAAAATCTCCTTTTCCTGAAAGCAGTTCGTCGCCACAATCGCCCTTAAGGTCCGCCGCCACTGGTTTGAACTTTATTGTAGAAATGAACAGAACAGAACATACGATGGGGTGTAAACATCAGTGGTAATGGTAGTGTTGCATGCTGGGTGTGTGATTATGTGTGTGTGTGTGTAGGGGTGTTAAAGGTGTCTACGAGCGAGACACGCAAGTATTAGGCTAGAGTGATTGACATTTAATAACAAATAAACATAGAAAGACTGACGGAGGAGATTAGATAATAGTAAGAAAATAATAACCATGAGTGTGAATACAGGTCACTAGGAGTAGTATAAATAGCAGACAGTGAGTCCCATTGGTTATCATTAGAGGTATATAATGTATTCGGTGAAGCAAGGAAAACTGTCGCGACCGACGATATCTGCGGGAGGGCCGGTTGGTTATAGACTTGGGTCATCCCATCGGCCCATCGGTGCCTGGGTGGGCAATTTATCGGGGCCTTCTGCTGGGTGGGGGCCTAAGGCAGTTGCCTAGTTCGCCTCTATGGTAGGTCCGCCACTGCACACACACACACACACACCACTCATGTCCACTGTGTTGATTGGCTGTGGACTGTGTTCTTTCCACTTTTCGACTGTGTTGATTGGATGTGGACTGGGTTCTTTCCACTCACCGACTGTGTTGATTGGCTGTGGACTGGGTTCATTCTACTCACCGACTGTGTTGATTGGCTTCCTGTAGGGAATGACACCATGATGATGCCGTACTGGAATTCTCCCCGTGCGTGGAAAAATGGCAAAGAAATACCCATGATGCTTTGCAGCCGGTCCTGAATCCATCGGAGCCAGGTGCCCTTGGGGTTCCTCACCTGGTCAAAGACCTTATTCCCTCCCAAAGAGAGAAACACTGCCACCTGGTGGGCACTGTGGGCAAAGACCTCATTCTCTCCCGAAGACAGAAACACTGCCACCTAGTGGGCACTGGGGGCAAAGCATGAGCTCTGACATACAACAGCATTATTGCTTATTGAGCACTACTGTATGCATTTAACACATACAATTTTTTTCTTATCTTTTTAAAGATTTTTTGAAAAGAATATTTAGTATATTTAAGCATGGACAAACAGGGGAACAGCGTCTTGAAGCCGGTGGCCCCCGCGCAGAAGTTAGTGAAGGCCCCCAAAACAGGGCTCAGGTCGAAAACTTAGATAGCTGTCTTGATCCTTGTCAATTTATCTTCATTAGTACACTGACTAAAAGGAGGTTCTTTCAAAGAGCGAAGCGAGTTGTTGCACTGAACGTTAGCCATCTTGACAGAATGTGACTTGATCAAAGCCTGATGTCCTTATACGCAATTACATATGACGAAAGCATGGTGGGGATAGCCCTTCCAGAAGCCATAGAGATTGCAATGAGAGCCCTGTTTTGTGAAAACATGAAAGTCACACAGCTGCTGCCTGCAAAAATATATATTTACAAAATCAATCAAGTTGTTGTCTTTTAATAGCTTTGCTTAATTACACTGACATTCTGTGACTGTTCTTCCTTTTTTACTGGGTTCACCAGAGCTTTGTGTACATTATATAGCCCTGTAGCCAGGGCCCATAGACATATTTATGTCAATCTTAATAGTCTGAATAGCCAAGTCACATTGCCAAAAATACTTATGTATACCTGTATTCAGCGAAAAAATTACACTGACAGGTGTAATAGGCCGAATATGTGTGCGATGGCAGGGGCGTGGTGGCGGCGGTTACAAACATGAAAAAAAGGATACGGGACTCAAATGTTTGGGAACCACTGCCTTACAACACTGACAAGGGCCCGTCATAATAGACTGCACCTGGGCCCGTCATAACTACGTTACGCCACTGAATAGCCCAAACCTGAATGTTCTGCTGTACCAAATTGAGAGTAAACTGAACATTCAGAAAAAGTATTTCCTGCATTTAAAAAAATACAAAATACATTTTTATGTATTTTTACCCATCTCTGCACACACACACACACACACACACACACGCACACACACAGAGCTGCGTTACCTGACAGTGCCCAAATTGGAGGACATTAGGAGAATAAAAAAGATTGGCAACGTCTGAGTTCCTGCTAGGGAGCAGTGAGGAAAGGCTTTCATACACACACACACACACACACACACACACACACACACACAGGGGAGCAGTGAGGAGAGGCTTTCACACAAACACACACACATACACACACACAGACACACAAACACACACACGCACTCTCTCACACACACACATGCACTCAAACACATGCTCACACACACACATGCACTCACACACACACACACATGCTTACACACACATGCACACACACACACACACACATGCTCACACACACACAGGCACACACACACACACACACACACATGCTTACACACACACACACACACACACACACATGCTCACACACACACACACACACACACACACACACAGACATGCTCACACATGCACACACACATGCTCACACACACATGCTCACACATGCACACACATTCACTCAAACACAAAAGATAAAAGTATGTCATCTCTTCATGAACATAATTAGCATAATTCTATGTGGGTTTGGGCTGTATGTGTTGCTATGCTATTGGAACAGGAGTGTTTGCTCACCGTTTGCTCTGTGTTGCGTTGATTTGCTTTTGACTGTAAGACTGCACAATTGAAGTCCTATATACCCAGATAGCAAGCATACATCCGCCTTACACATACACACTCACACACATACCCAGATAACAAGCATATCCTACTCACACATACACACATACCCAGATAGCAAGCATGTAACGGTCTTCGGTCGGTCACTTAACCTAGTCAAATTAACCAGACATTTAGCTTGCCTTTTTTAACCAAGCTGTTAAGGCGAATAAATGGTGGTGTTGTGCACTAGCCTGCACTAGCCTAATGGTCATGATCATTCAAATCTCTCACTGCGCCTTTAAGACACTTCCTAGACCCTTGTTTTGCCTCAAAGACCAACAGTCTACGCAGTAAAGTAAATCTGTAATCTGTGACCGAAATTTTAAAAACAGGTCCAATCAACACTATTGGGGCATAACAGCGGGCCTAACCTACCAAACTGTCATTCTAAACGCACCGTAGTTTGGGCTCTTTTCACACTTTCGCTACTGAGTTTTATCTTATTTTTATGATGCGCTTAGGATACCCTCGCACGCTCCCTCTCTGCCCGAAGAACTCTTACGGGAAGTATGCGACTGGGCTTCTAACAGCATATTTAACCTAAGCTGTTTCACCCAAATTGATTAACTTGTTTCCTGTTAATGCATGTCTGATGCTCAACAAATATTAACAAATGTGACATGAACCAGTGTGTTCTATGGTAAACCGCATTACTAAAGTAGCCACGAGTACACGAGTCTAGCCCACTCCAGTGAGCTGAATGAAATAGTGTTGCCCCTGAAAGAGTGACGAACCCCTCCGCTGTCCACGTCCACAACATTCCAGCAGGGAGAACGTTCTACCGCTAGAAC
>NC_137916.1:31658511-31661011 GCF_963457725.1 Sprattus sprattus | reverse complement strand
GCTTGCGTCGCTCTGGACTCTCGTAAGACCACTTTAATTAAGACCTGCAGGTAAGCTAAGGTCTATCCTGTAGCTAGTAACCAGATCTCTGGGTGCCTAAATGAAGACCTGCGGGGCTCTAATTACTAACCCTAAGTTAATGTAACATTTAGGGCTGCAGGGATATAGAAATGTCTTCATTGCAGTATTTGAAGAATGTTACATTGCGGTTTGTGTTAATACCAGTTATTATTGAGGAGACTAGTACCGTTACACTATATCTGGGTTGATGACCGCAGTGATTTTACAAAGCTAAGGCTCAACAATATGGTATGGAACTAACATCTGGGCTTAGCAATCATCCATTTAGAACTTACTAGTGCAGTGCCCGTAGGGGGTAACATCTATGACGACGACTGTTCTATGACTATGACATCATTCACAAAAAAGTGTCCCGATGTATCTGTTGTAATTCGTTTGTAGGCCTACTTTGTTTTCTCATTATTGCAATATTGTTGTAAAATGGTGCGGCTCCTTTAAGAGCCGTACGTACAGGGTGGGTGTGGCAGAGCGAGGATGAGAGAGCGAGAGAGGTGATTCTGTGGAATGGTTTTTGTGTGAGCGACCGGAGAAAAACATATGTGCTGTAAAGTTATTTCGGTGTGTAGTGAATAAATCCTCTAACAAAGAATACAGTGGCGTTATTTGCTAACCAGAAGCAGAGAGTAAGAGTATGGGAATTAACCCCGAAGTTATAAACAGTTGATACTTCGGCCCTGGAGCAGTGAATTCAGTCTCCCCTGCAATCTCCGACTACGGTCAGAGACGGACAGTGCAGGAAAGGTTAACAATATTATAAACCTCAGTCTGCATTTACCCTGGCTGGGAGAGGCTGTCATTCGGAAGATACTGTGTGTGATCGCCTTTGCTCAGTGTTCATTAAACCTGTCAGAGTGTATGAATAAAAGGCTGGGTGCCAATCAAAATCACAACGCAAGAGTGGAGTACTACACCGCTACAACGGTGACATGAATTCAAAAATCTTCAAAATCAAGGATGCACAGGTTCATGACATGCGTAAGCTACATTACTTTGAAACTTAATATAAAGAAGCTTAAAAATAAACGAGTAGCTCAAATCAATCACTGTCTTAAGATTACCTGAGCAAAAGTCTGTATCTGTTCACCAAGAAGAATTTGAATGCGGACCTCGTATCCAACGGTATTCTGAACTTTGAGTGAAGGCAGGATAGTTACTACGCGTATATTGTTTGATTGTGACGTCACTACCCATAGTGTCGACGGGACGGGAAACGATAACCCATTGTTTCCTATGGGAAACGGTAAAATACAAATATCTCGAAAACTATAAATTCAAAAATCTTCAAAATCAAGGATGCACAGGTTCATGACATGCGTAAGTTACATGCAAAATCTCATAACTAACGGAACTACCGTCAGTGAGGAACGCCCTAGACAGACAGACAGACACACAGAGTTCCTGGATTTATAGATAGATAACGGCAGTTTGTGATGTCACAAATACTCAATGACTAATAACGGCAGTTTGTGATGTCACAAAGACTCAATGACTAATAACGGCAGTTTGTGATGTCACAAAGACCCAATGACTAATAACCGCAGTTTGTGATGTCAAAAAGACTCAATGTGTGGCAGAAAAAAGTAGTTCCACAAACAATTCAGTTTTAACAACCTTGTTAGTGACCTGGTAATTAAAAAAGAAGTAGTTCCACAAACAATTCAGTTTTAACAACCTTGTTAGTGACCTGGTAATTAAAATATGTGTGTGTGTGTGTGTGTGTGTGTGTGTGTGTAGTTACCGCAGGAACCAGACCTATAACACCTACATTGGTTTGGGCTATGTGATCGCTGGCATGGACAAAGGGCTGCTGGGTGTGTGTGTCGGGGAGAAGAGACGCATCATCATGCCTCCACACCTGGCCTACGGAGAGCACGGAGCCGGTAATCACTCTGTGTGTGTGTGTGTGTGTGTGTGTGTGTGTGTGTGAATGACAGCATGTAGCCGGTAATCACCATTTGTGTGTGTGTGTATGTGTGTGTGTGTGTGTGTGTGTGTGTGTGTATGAGAGTAAGATGGAACTTCTGACTGAATACCTACTCAGTTACCCTAACAAATGTCCAAGTCACAAAAAAACAACATGGACACACACACACACACATACACACACACATCCACAGCAGGTTGTTGTCACTGATAATGTGAGTACATTACACAGCGTCAGCGGCACACAAACCTGAACAGGCTCATACTGTCAATGAGGACAAAAAACTAAATGTGTCCTGCTGCGTCTTGTCTTCCTATGTCTACTGCACTGCCAGAGCCAGTCTATTTAAACATGTATCTATGGTCACGGCCGGAGCCAGTCTATTTAAACATGTATCTATGGTCACTGCCGGAGCCAGTCTATTTAAACATGTATCTATGGTCACGGCCGGAGCCAGTCTATTTAAACATGTATCTATGTTCACGGCCAGAGCCA
>NC_137916.1:31646011-31648511 GCF_963457725.1 Sprattus sprattus | reverse complement strand
AGGGGGTTCAGGCTCTGGGCTCTGTTAAGCGCCGAGAGGCAATTGTATTGTTATGGCGCTATACAAATAAAATTGAATTGAATTGAATTATTGATGAAGTACAATTCTTTCTATTTTCTGAATGAACAAATCAGCATTTTCAAAATAAGCCATTGTTCAACCAACAAAGGCTGGGACTGATTCATGAACGAAGGTCCGATCCAAAAACACACAAGAACAGAACAGACAGAACACACACAGGTGCTTGAATGGGTTTGGAGGAGAGGAATGTTGTTTCTGTCTCGTACAGTAGAGTCTCTGAGGATGTCTGGCGTCCCCCCTTACTGACTTCATTCAGACTCCTGGGGTTAAACACATAAGACTGGAATAACATTACAGACTGGAGGATACACACACACACACACACACACACACACACACACACACACACACACACACACACACACACACACACACACACACACACACACACACACACACACACACACACAGGCTAAGGGGACAGAGAAATAGGGAAGGGTATATAAGAAGGGTATATAATTTATGTATATAATACAGGCCGTTTTTGTCCACAAGCCCTCTTACACATCACATTGTTTCTAATACTTCACAAGTTATACAAAAATAACCCCTTAGCGTGAGATCTTATAAGAGAGTTGACTGCAAGTGCACGCACACACACACACCCATACACAGAGAGAGAGAGAGAGAGAGAGAGAGATGGAGAGAGAGAGAGAGAGAGAGAGACAGAGATGGAGAGAGAGAGAGATGGAGAGAGAGAGAGAGATGGAGAGAGAGAGAGAGACAGATGGAGAGAGAGAGAGATGGAGAGAGAGAGAGAGAGATGGAGAGAGAGAGAGAGACAGAGACAGAGATGGAGAGAGAGAGAGATGGAGAGAGAGAGACAGATGGAGAGAGAGAGAGAGAGACAGATGGAGAGAGAGAGAGAGAGACAGATGGAGAGAGAGAGAGAGAAAGAGATGGAGAGAGAGAGAGATGGAGAGAGAGAGAGAGAAAGAGATGGAGAGAGAGAGGGAGAGAGAGAGAGAGATAATTATGATTAGCATATACATAACAACATATTCATTCTGTTGAGGATGAATGATAGATATAGAGAATTAGTTCATCCTGATAGGGATCCAGAAAGGGAGAAATAAAGCATAATAAAGGAGAATGGGACGGAGTCATGTTTGTGGGAGAGTCAAGAGGGGGAAAGAGAGATAGAACAGACAGAGAGAGAGAGCGAGAGAGAGAGAGGCAGAGAAATGGAATGAGAGAAAGATGGGGGTAAGGGAAAAGGAAGGAAGGGAGGGAGAGTTCGGGAGAGCCAGCCCCTCTTCTCTTTCCCGAGCTGACGGTCCAGACGACAACAAGCGGACGGCACAAGCAGCAGGGACAGGTACAGTTTGTGTGAGTGTGTGTGTGTGTGTGGGTGTTTGTATGTATGTGTATGTGTGTGTGTGTGTGTGTGTGTGTGTGGGTGACTGTGTGTGTGTGTGTGTGTGTGTGAGTGTGTGTGTGTGTGAGAGTGTGTGTGTGAGTGTGTGTGTGTGTGTGTGAGAGTGTGTGTGTGAGTGTGTGTGTGTGTGTGTGAGAGTGTGTGTGTGAGTGTGTGTGTGTATGTGTGTGTGTGTGTGTGAGTGTGTATGTGTATGTGTGTGTGTGTGTGTGTCTGGGTGTTACTGTGCATTCAAACAGAATTGCAGCTTTCTGGTATTCCGCACCAGCTCTGGCTCTTTTTTAACCGTTTGTGTGCTCCATTGCCATGATGTTAGGGGGTGATGTAGAATCTACTGTGTCTGAATGTATGCAACAACGTTTATTGGAACTGAACAGTCCTCACACAAATGAAGTAATACCTTTGCATTTCATTATTGTACTTGCATGTGTTGGTGGTTTGAACACAATGGGAATTTCGAGTCCCTACTGTGGGAACTACTTTACTCCCAAAATACTCTCTGAACTCTAGGACCCTCTACTGTAAAAAAGGGAAAAGGACAGAAAGAAAGACCTCAGTTGCCTGTGTCTCTCGGCAATGATTTTCCTCTAGAAACGTTCTGTCTGGGAATCGCTGGCATATTTTAGACATTCTACACGTCTCATAGGAGCATTTGTCCAAAAGAAACAGACACTCCCATGAAATGAAACCAGTTGAAATCAGGCACTGTCTCTATAGATTATAGCGTTTCCAGCGTTTTACAAGAGGCCGATGTTAGGTTCTGGATTATAGCGCTCAGGTCATGGTATTGTGACTGGAAAACACTCCAAGTTTCCATTAGGCCCACCCCGTAGAGAAGAGTAATACCTTCTGAGTGCGACTCCTGGAACACACCAGGACTGCAATCCTGTGCTCTATGCACCATAGCAACACACACACACACACACACACACACACACGATAGTAGCTAAAGATAGCCACGATGGCCAGACAAATTGCTAAGTGAAACCCGCGCGCGTCTCTGTGTTCTCTCAAACTCCAGCTCATTCCGTTTATGACGCT
>NC_137916.1:31636011-31641011 GCF_963457725.1 Sprattus sprattus | reverse complement strand
TATGAAGCCATTCCAACACACCCCACTCATTTACAGTTGGACTGAACCATGCTTTTGGCATTTTATATTCCCATAGTGATTCATCATGTTCCAAACCTCCTAATTTATCACCATTATCTGTACCATACAATTACAAAAATAAAAAAATACAAAATAAAGATACAGATGTCTTTCGTTGCCTAGAACATGCATACTGTCTTATTAATTATAGTATCCAGATGACATACTGTATGTTGGAGTGTAAATTACAGTGTAAGCACAGGAGAGTTTTTTAGAAAGACCTAGTTCACCACACAACGGCAATGAGCTTGGGTGTCCTGGGACATCTGTTCCATAGTGTGAACTTTAACACCTGGCCTCTGCCATTTGCTGTGTTCGCCCATCAGGTGCAGTCATGTTTGAGGCCCTGCTTCCATAGTGTGAACTTTAACCCTTGACCTCTTCCCTTTGCTATGTCAGCCATCAGGTGCAGTCATGTTTGAGGCCCTCCTTCCGACCCTGCTCTTCCTGCCGTGGGTCACCCCCGTCCCCCCCACCTCCACACCCTGCCATCGCTGCTGTGACCCTCTGGAGCCTCCAGGGGGCGATGTGGTCCACACACCTGAGATACGCACGCACATCGACATGACCATCCTCAAAGGTTGGCTGCTTCGTCTTAGGGATCCATCCATGGCCACACCCAGCATCACCAGAGTCTGCTTGGAGCCTGTCATTAGCGCCCCCTATAGGAAACTCTATTTAAGTTTTTATGTCTCCTTTGCTTTGCTGTTTTGTGGCTTTTATTATTGGGGATTAGGAGCAGAAGTTCCCACCTACAGCTAAGAGCAGGAGACACACAGAACCCAATTATATGTTGTCAAATATGTTGCATAAATTGTAGCTCAGTTTTAGGTGGATGTAAGATAGATATAGATATACAGATTTATGAATTGGTTCTAGGAGGAAACTTAAATAAGATTATTCAGTACTGTGTTACAAATACAGAAACTGGAAGTAGACCATGGAACAAATGAGTAGAAACCCCGTAGAAGCATGCAGAATCCCATGCCTGCACACGCACACACACACACACACACACACACACACACACACACACACTTAGAAGCATGCAGAATCCCATAGGAATACATAAAACCTGCACAATGGATTCTGGAAAGGGCTCATCTAGTCCGTGTGTGACAGGAGTTGAGTTATGTGTGGGTTAAGTGGGTAACTTGGATGCTTCTTGAGTGATTTCCTCATGAGACATTTGTGTTGAATGATCATGGTGTGTTGGGGGAATCAAACACTGATGACATGGCTTCCCTCAGACAAGTGGAGTCAGCTGTGTGAATGTATCAGTGTAAGTTGGAGAGACTGTCAGAGAGGTATTTGGAGAGCGCGCTGGAGTGGTATTTGGAGAGCGCACTGATTTGATCTCCATGCTATCTCAGCGTCACCGCCCTGGCTATCTCACAGCTGATGTGGCAGTGAATCCAGGGTGTATGCGTGTCTGTTTTTGTGTGTTACATCATCGCTTTTATGGCACCTTAATTAAGCAATATAGCACGAGTAGGAGTGGGGTAGGTAAGGGATAATCCCACGGGTGGTGTTCGGCCGTAGCCACCGAGGCCGCAGATTAACATTTTAACATTTCAACACAAAGTTATTAATTAAAAATGGTTTATTTCGCCATTGTTTCTCCGCAACAAAAAATAGTTCCATTGTCAACGTCTTGGTTTGGAATTTTAAGAATTTTGAATTAACGGTTATCATCAACGGCAAATTTTTCATCGCGGAGTGATTTATTATTAGCTGTGAAAAGTCCCGTAACTGTTGGTATGTTGACGAATAACCTATAGTATGGAACTTCTCTCGTCCAATCAGAAACAGCTAAATTACGCGATAGAACCCAATTGTTTTATAATATACATATTTGTATCAAAAGAATACAAACAAAGACCCGAAAAACCATACACACAAATAGATGAATCATCTCTCTCTCCCCAGGTGACACAGGTGATCGCGGGGACAGAGGGACTCCAGGTAAACAGGGACCCGAGGGCCACCCAGGCCACGCAGGCTCCGAGGGGCCCAAGGGCGCCACAGGGGAGTCGGGGCCCCCAGGGTCCCCCTGCCGGCCGCAGTACGCAGCCTTCTCCGTGGGCCGCCGTAAAGCCCTGCACAGCGAGGAGCACTACCAGACGCTGCTCTTCGACGTCACCTTCGTCAACCTGCACGACGACTTCGACATGTTCTCGGGGCGCTTCCGCTGCAGCGTGTCGGGCGTCTACCTCTTCAACGTGAACCTGCACACGTGGAACTTCAAGGAGACGTACGTGCACGTGATGCAGGACGAGACGGAGCGCGCCATCATCTACGCCCAGCCCAGCGAGCGCTCCATCATGCAGAGCCAGAGCCTGATGCTGATGCTGGGCCACGGAGACCAGGTGTGGCTGCGCCTCTTCAAGCGCGAGCGGGAGAACGCCATCTACAGCGACGACACCGACGTCTACGTCACCTTCAACGGCCACCTCATCAAGCCCGACAAGGAGTGAGCAAGTGTGTGTGTGCACACGGGGTCTCATGAAGCTCTATCAGGAGTCAGGAGTGTGTGTGTGTGTGTGTCTGAGACCTGCAGTGATGGCTTTGTACTATATGTACCTGCAGTGATGGCTTTGTACTGTATGTACCTGCAATGATGGCTTTGTACTGTTTATGTTGAGGGGGAAGAAATTATATCTAATGTATCACAGTTTCAGCATCAATCGGATGGTCAGTTTTTGTTTTGTTTTTATAAAATGACGACTTGGTGCTAGAGAGGGTCCTCAACAGTAGTTTGCACATGCCTCTGGTGCTACTGCTCCTGAAAGAGCTTTTAGGCGTGTCTTTTATATTCTGCATTCATGAAAATATGTGAGCAGAGATACAGCGGTGCGTTGAGTTTCCCTGACGACAGCTAATGTGGAGCTCTAGGCTGATCTGAGCCATACTTGTGCCAAACCTGACTCAGTCACATCCTGTCTGGTTTGCTAACCCTAACCCTAACCCAGACCTGACTGAGTCACTTCCTGTCAGTTGAACCACAGAGCCCTGTTTAAACAAGCCTGATTATCACAGGAATTGCCAATTCTGTTTTGCATGCACACCCAAGTATGCAAGTGCACCCACAGATACACACAAACACACACACACACACACACACACACACACACACACACACACACACACACATGCACACATGCACACACACAGACAGAGACACACAGATTGGTATACATACACAAACATTCACATTACCTTTAATATGATAACAAGGTCATTATTTGTTTTAAATTTCATCTTATATTTGTATTTGGGTACCTTTTTCTACCTAAATGTAACCATGCAGTAAACAGGGTGATTCCAATTTAACCTCACATTACTTCTCTCAAGGTTTCTTAAAGTCTTCTCACAGGATATAAATAAAAACACTAGGATAAAATATATGACAAATGTACTGGTATTCTCTTTATATCACATGAAGGGCACATTACTAATGCATTGTTTCTAATGGAGATTGGTAAAACTAGTTAGAGGTAGAGGTCAGAGCGGACTTTAGCTGCCACTGGGCTACCTGACTCTGCTACATTAGAATCGGAATCAGAATCAGAATCAGAATCAGAATCAGAATCAGAATCAGAATCAGAATAGGAATCAGAATCAGGTTTTATAGGTTTTAGAAGCACACTGAAAAGGGTTGCAGCCCTGCAAGTATATCTCCAGGGGCCCACAAGGATTGCAGATACAAAAGAAAATAAAGATTTGATATGGTGACAGTCAAGATACCCATTAATTGACACCTTCGCAACCTGCTGTGAAGCCAGCCCCCACTTGTTTTATGTACATGACTGCGACTGCGTAAATGTGTTTCTGTAAGCCGATGTATGTGTGGAGGTTCATGTTCGTACACATGTGTAAGTGTGTGTGAAGGTGTGTGTGTGAAGGTTCATGTTCGTACACATGTGTAAGTGTGTGTGAAGGTGTGTGTGTGGAGGTTCATGTACGTACACATGTGTAAGTGTGTGTGAAGGTGTGTGTGTGGTTTCCTCAGAGTAAAAAAAAGCTGTCTACCGCAGTCCCTAGTCCTCTCTGCATGAAAGGGTTCAGGCCTTAGGTTGTTATGCACCGATGCAAACCAGGAAGTAAGAGACACTTGTGGGTTTCCTCTTTAAGTAGCAACAATCCCGTCGCAGTCACATCACTCTGCACACAGACACTAAACAAAGAGAGGAAGAGAAAGATGAGAACACAGAAATAGTTAATAGTTGCGAACTCTTGATAAGCTAGTAATGCTTTACTAAAGTTGTACAACCCTATCTTTGTGCTGCTCTTACCTCACTCTCTCTGTACATATTAGCCTTTTCTCTCTTGTGCCTCTACATCTCTCTCTTTATCTCTCTCTCTACTCTCTGAATCTCTTAAAAGCTCCCAGTAACCTATCTGCCAAGGCTGCTGGATGTTCCCCTATCCTCATGGTCACTTCTGCTAACTTTTCTGGAATGACAGATATAATCCCCAAGACCTCTAGTAGTGCTATTTTCAGTCCTGATTTTTTCCCAACCTTTTCTTTACTTCATCTACCAACGCTCTAGATAATGTAGAGGGAAGGCACATGCTCAGCACAACACACACATCAAAATCTTTCAATCTGTAGCTGTCAATCAAGTCGAGTTCAATTTTTTGCTTCTAACTGTGAGGTGGTAAGGCATTTGCTGGTGTGTGACATCACCTTATCTCCACTTGCTCCGTTATGCACAATGAAATGTTTCTAAAGTAACTGAAACGACTCGCTGAAAACCTAAACTAGTGTTTGTGCCTGAAGTACTGTGGACCAGGGTTAGCCGATGTATAGGACGTATATGCGAGTGTGACATCATGTTTAATACGACCCAGAAGAAGTGCGGTCAGCCCGATAAATTGAGGGCTACTATGGGAACCTTTCCAGATGGAAAGTCATCTGTGGACACACACACGCACAC
>NC_137916.1:31606011-31631011 GCF_963457725.1 Sprattus sprattus | reverse complement strand
CCAATATTAGCCAATGGGTGTGGCCGGAGAGCAAGTCAGTTCATTTATTTAAGCCCGTGGACTCCATTTAAACACTTGGTGGATTGTGTATGGGGAGATTGAGGCTTGGTACTTGTCTTTGGTGTTGGTTTGGCTGGTTTGTATTTTGTGCTATTGTTCATGCACACAACCATACACCACATGGGATGTTATATAGAAAGACTTGCTGACACTACTAACTGTCTTACTGATGCCGTCTGTCTGTAAATGTATTCAGTTACAATTCCGCCGCAAAAGAACTGCATTCTTCTGTTATTTGTTGATGCTTACGAGCCTGAGTGACACTCACCTCCACACTTGTCTGGCTCTCTCCAGCACTCGGTCTCCACACCATGAAGGCCTGCCCATGAACCCCAGGAGCTGCATCCTTAGAGAGGTCATGAACCCCAGGAGCTGCATCCTTAGAGAGGTCACGTCCTCCAGAGACCTTCTCTTTCCACAGGACGCCACTTATGGCAGCCAAGTGCTTCAGGCTGGCAGGGGAGTTGGAGAGTTCTCTGAGCATAGGTATTTGGTTAAGGGCTTTGTAGTAGTGCAAGAAGGACACCACACACAGGCCCACAGAGAAGAACAGCAGAACCTTGACGCGTCGTAACTTCATCCTGCACACACACATCAAAGGAGACAACAAAGCAAATTGATCATAATGGGTTGACTCTCAAGAGACTCCCTGACCTTTAAGCTGATATGTAGCGAGACAGTACAGTTACAGTTGACAGTACAGTTAATTAAAGGGGAAGAAAAACAAGACAAACAAAACAAGTGGTCGCTCGTGGTAACATGGCTCCACCTCAAATTAGCCCTTATGACCTTTCAAAATTGCATTACTGTGCTGTTTACTGCTAGGTGTTTTGGCTACAAAATGCTTGAACTTCAGGGCCAGTTTAAGTGGATGCAAAAGGAGAAATGTACAAACAGAGGATGAAATTACATTTTCAACTGTTTAAATCACGATGAATGGAACTATTTCATGTTACTGATCAACCATGATGAAGTACTGTTTATTTCAGCATAACCTAATGGTCACCTACACAGTAGAGCAAGTACTGTATATTTCTGCATAACCTAATGGTCACTAAGAGCAGGATTTATAGGTAATGCAATTTGAGACTTATCGTGTAAACAGGAGACAACTACATTCCATTGTGAGGCGTGTAACGAGATTGAGAGTAATCGAGTTTCACTGTTAGACTGGTGTGTGATGGCAAGCCTGGGTCACATCTGCAGCTCTAGGAGGGGGAATGAATTAGAGTCTAGGGGTGAAAGAGTAAACCCAGTTCAATGGAGGTGTCCTTATTCATTTTCAATTTAGCCGTTCATTTATTTACCAATGTTTTTTTGTTGTCAGACCTATTTATTTTTTACGGCAAACGGGGCCTGAAAAAGATTTCACACTTCTTCCAGACCTGCCAAGTCTCCTGTTTTCCCCGGGTTTCTCATGCATTTTTGACCTACAAATATGTTTGTTTATTTAAGTCTTGTTGGACAAAGGAGTATGCATGCATACCAAACAGTCATCTAGATAATGGTCATGCTTTTTGCAAAGCTTATCATATCAGTTTCAACAAAAACTGAGGTCCGTCAACATATCAGGCATAACTTTGCATTTCACATAGCAATGCCTCTGAACTTGTGCATCAGGACTCTCTCCAGTGGCTCCTCCCCTCTGGTGCCAGCCTTTCCCCCAGGCACTGTCATCAGCTGAGCGGTGTTTGACCCCATGCTGCTGGGAGTATGCCAGGCCCAGAAGGATGCCAGGCAGGACGCTACAGCATAGGGACGGTAGCCCACGTGTCCACAAGGGCCCGGCAGGGTTGAACAAGCAGGCAGTTCAAGCAGTGCCGCTGCTATGGCACAGTCTCAGTTGCTATGGTACAGTCTCAGTTGCTATGGCACAGTCTCAGTTGCTATGGCACAGTCTCAGTTGCTATGGTACAGTCTCAGTTGCTATGGTACAGTCTCAGTTGCTATGGCACAGTCTCAGTTGCTATGGCACAGTCTCAGTTGCTATGGTACAGTCTCAGTTGCTATGGCACAGTCTCAGTTGCTATGGTACAGTCTCAGTTGCTATGGTACAGTCTCAGTTGCTATGGTACAGTCTCAGTTGCTATGGCACAGTCTCAGTTGCTATGGTACAGTCTCAGTTGCTATGGTACAGTCTCAGTTGCTATGGCACAGTCTCAGTTGCTATGGTACAGTCTCAGTTGCTATGGCACAGTCTCAGTTGCTATGGCACAGTCTCAGTTGCTATGGTACAGTCTCAGTTGCTATGGTACAGTCTCAGTTGCTATGGTACAGTCTCAGTTGCTATGGTACAGTCTCAGTTGCTATGGTACAGTCTCAGTTGCTATGGTACAGTCTCAGTTGCTATGGCACAGTCTCAGTTGCTATGGTACAGTCTCAGTTGCTATGGTACAGTCTCAGTTGCTATGGCACAGTCTCAGTTGCTATGGTACAGTCTCAGTTGCTATGGCACAGTCTCAGTTGCTATGGTACAGTCTCAGTTGCTATGGTACAGTCTCAGTTGCTATGGTACAGTCTCAGTTGCTATGGTACAGTCTCAGTTGCTATGGCACAGTCTCAGTTGCTATGGCACAGTCTCAGTTGCTATGGTACAGTCTCCGGGTCCAGTTGAGGAGCTGGGGCGGGTGGCTCCACTCTTTGCTCCTCCGGGCTCAGCTGCAGCGTCATCCCTGGTTACCAGAGTGGCAGCATCATTCAGTTCCTCCCTCGTCATCCCTGGTTACCATAGTGGCAGCAACATTCAGTTCCTCCCTCGTCATCCCTGGTTACCAGAGTGGCAGCATCATTCAGTTCCTCCCTCGTCATCCCTGGTTACCATAGTGGCAGCAACATTCAGTTCCTCCCTTGTCATCCCTGGCGGAGTACGGTGGCTTCTTCGATCCGATCCCAGGGCACAGACAGGTTCAGCCCCATTCGGACTCTTGGAATATCGCTCTGGGCCATGCACCACCCTGCTCCAGCTGGGTCATCAGGTCATCATCTTTACTACCTTAGCATGGCCCTAGATCCCACTTCAATGGGGAGCGCCAATGTTTTCTTTGGCGTCTTTGCCCTTTATTGAAGACACGAAGAAATGAACATTCAGGAACTGATGACACATGGGTAGTAAAGCAGGAATCTTATACGCAGACACAAGGCAAGGGTAGACGAAGATGCTAATTAGGGCTGTCGAAGTTAACGCGTTAATCTATGAGATTATTGTGGCCGAGATTAATCCGATAAAATATTTTAAAGCAGTTAACGCAACTTTGTTTACTTCCGGTGTGCGATGACCCCTGTAACGAAACTGCTGCGTGCCTGCAGTCATTTCGATAGAAGAGAGTGAGACGGGAGTGGAAGATGGAGTGAGCTGAGGGATTGTAGGGCGGAAAGTTTCTGTTTAAGAGGCAAAATTATGGAACAATTGACAAAACTATAGTTGTATGTAGCATTTGTCAAGCTGAAGAGCTGTCACAGAAGCAGCTCGTCTTTAAGTTATCACCTTAATGCAAAGCACCCGACAGAAAGCAGTCCAAGGTTAGATGGTTGCCAACCCACACTCCATGACTTCTCTAGGAAAATAACTAGACCAGTCCGTGAAAAGGTTACCAACGCTGTATCAGTTTGGGTTGCGGGTGACTGTCGGCCCATCAACACAGTTGAATACGGTGGGCTGACTGAGGTGTTCCGAATTGCCTCAGGGAGCAATTCTTTCGAATTACTGTTGATTTTATTTCTTGCATGCATTTCTTGTATGACGGCGAGAGCATGAAAAAAATACCATTAAACAACAGTATCTAAAATACACGCTGTCTGAAGTGATTACTCGTTAACTTACTAAGATTTAGGCTGAATCCCATTTCACCCCCTACCCCTTCGTCTTTCCCCTTCCCCTCCGTTTTGCGCGTTCACGTGGAGGGGTAGTGCTATCCCAATTCACGTTAGGACAGAGGGGTAGGGGCGAGGGGAAGGGCTTTCCACCCCTCCAAACGGAGATTTTCCGAGGGCACACTTCAAACGAAGGGGTGAGACCGATTTCCCCCAATGCATTGCGAACCCGTGATCATTAAAGAAGAAACATCGCGCGAGTCCCTTTAAAAATGTCGGAAACAGCAGGAAAAGCATCACACAAATGAAAGTATTTTCTTTGTAATTCATGGTTTTAAAACTTGTTTGATGAAATGTTGCATTGTGTTAATAACAGCTGCAGGCGCCATGTTTGTTTATGTCTGGTGAGTGACAGCTGTCACTCTCCGGTAACGTAACAGCTGACGCAGCGTACTGATGACGTACGTAAGTGTTGAAGGGCTATCCCAATTCGTAGGGCTAGAGTTTAAACCCCTTCGACTACCCCTACGTTATGGCTCCGTTTGAAAAAGCGAGGAAAGGGGTAGGGGTAAGGGTAGGGGTGGAGATTAGAAATGGGATTGGGCCTTAGTCTTTAGAAGTAAAACAAACTTTTAATAGCGATATGATAAATATAGATTAATTAATTTAAAATGTGAGATTCATTCGTTTTTTTTTTTAATCTATTGACAACCCTATACATGCTTATACATGAGGAAAAATACACATTCCACAATGACACTAGACCCCATTAACCACGGGGCATTACACATTACACACTGACTACATCAGACATACACACTGACATAAACACATGCAGGGAAACACAAGTACACTCTAAAAAGGAACATTAAACACAAATTATAACAAATAAGAAACCCACCGTTCCCCCGCACACTAAAATATTGTAATATAAGCCAACACATAAATAATACAATAATGCTTGATTTTAAAATCTAATTTTTCAAAAGACCACTTTTAGCTCATAAAGACACACTAATTTACTTCACAGAACTTCTATATAATTTAATTCTCATTTACTTATTTCATTACACTTTTATTTGCAGCCTGGTTTTGTCTGTCAGTGACAAGAAATGGAGGCTGGGCCAGAGAATATCATTGGCTGCTTAGGTTACATATTCAGGCAAAAGCAACAGCACCTGAATAGCTGAATCAAAATTAAATGAAGGAATGTGAGTCATTTAAACTAAGTTATGGTTCAAAGCAGAATTGCAGATTCTCTTCAAGAGGCTGTAGTAGACTATAGATGGAGCACGATGAAGTGGAATCGGGGCAACCTATTTATATCATTTTGAGTAAATCGGCATTCCATAAACAAATAGAATGGGTCAGTCTGGGGAATCATGGGACAATAGCATGTAGGCCAGAAATCACTGTAGCCTATGTGATGGCCTCAAAATGAACATGAAGTGTGTAGTCCTATAATTGTGCTCAAGAATTGTGCCTCGACAGCGGTTCAGTGTGTTGTCACTGAAACAGGGAGAGACAGGAGGGAAGCTGAGGTAAAGAGAAACTACAGCTGAGTTAGTTTAGATTAGTTACAGAAGATTGAGTGTGAAGTGATGTGTGAGACTGTGTTTTCTGCACGAGGATCAGTCTTCCACAAACACACCCCTGCCTCCTCATACAAGGCTGTGTGTCGCTAAGCTGGAGAGGCCTGAACACTGAACATGGCCTCTGGCTGGGCTGCAGCTGGAGAGGCCTGAACACTGAACATGGCCTCTGGCTGGGCTGCAGCTGGAGAGGCCTGAACACTGAACGTGGCCTCTGGCTGGGCTGCAGCTGGAGAGGCCTGAACACTGAACATGGCCTCTGGCTGGGCTGCAGCTGGAGAGGCCTGAACACTGAACATGGCCTCTGGCTCCTCATACAAGGCTGTGTGTTGCTAAGCTGGAGAGGCCTGAACACTGAACATGGCCTCTGGCTCCTCATACAAGGCTGTGTGTTGCTAAGCTGGAGAGGCCTGAACACTGAACATGGCCTCTGGCTGGGCTGCAGCTGGAGAGGCCTGAACACTGAACATGGCCTCTGGCTGGAGAGGCCTGAACACTGAACATGGCCTCTGGCTGGGCTGCAGCTGGAGAGGCCTGAACACTGAACATGGCCTCTGGCTGGGCTGCAGCTGGAGAGGCCTGAACACTGAACATGGCCTCTGGCTGGGCTGCAGCTGGAGAGGCCTGAACACTGAACATGGCCTCTGGCTGGGCTGCAGCTGGAGAGGCCTGAACACTGAACATGGCCTCTGGCTGGGCTGCAGCTGGAGAGGCCTGAACACTGAACATGGCCTCTGGCTGGGCTGCAGCTGGAGAGGCCTGAACACTGAACATGGCCTCTGGCTCCTCATACAAGGCTGTGTGTTGCTAAGCTGGAGAGGCCTGAACACTGAACATGGCCTCTGGCTCCTCATACAAGGCTGTGTGTTGCTAAGCTGGAGAGGCCTGAACACTGAACATGGCCTCTGGCTCCTCATACAAGGCTGTGTGTTGCTAAGCTGGAGAGGCCTGAACACTGAACATGGCCTCTGGCTCCTCATACAAGGCTGTGTGTTGCTAAGCTGGAGAGGCCTGAACACTGAACATGGCCTCTGGCTGGGCTGCAGCTGGAGAGGCCTGAACACTGAACATGGCCTCTGGCTGGAGAGGCCTGAACACTGAACATGGCCTCTGGCTGGGCTGCAGCTGGAGAGGCCTGAACACTGAACATGGCCTCTGGCTGGGCTGCAGCTGGAGAGGCCTGAACACTGAACATGGCCTCTGGCTGGGCTGCAGCTGGAGAGGCCTGAACACTGAACATGGCCTCTGGCTCCTCATACAAGGCTGTGTGTTGCTAAACTGGAGAGGCCTGAACACTGAACATGGCCTCTGGCTCCTCATACAAGGCTGTGTGTTGCTAAGCTGGAGAGGCCTGAACACTGAACATGGCCTCTGGCTGGGCTGCAGCTGGAGAGGCCTGAACACTGAACATGGCCTCTGGCTGAAGAGGCCTGAACACTGAACATGGCCTCTGGCTGGGCTGCAGCTGGAGAGGCCTGAACACTGAACATGGCCTCTGGCTGGGCTGCAGCTGGAGAGGCCTGAACACTGAACATGGCCTCTGGCTGAAGAGGCCTGAACACTGAACATGGCCTCTGGCTGGGCTGCAGCTGGAGAGGCCTGAACACTGAACATGGCCTCTGGCTGGGCTGCAGCTGGAGAGGCCTGAACACTGAACATGGCCTCTGGCTGGGCTGCAGCTGGAGAGGCCTGAACACTGAACATGGCCTCTGGCTGGGCTGCAGCTGGAGAGGCCTGAACACTGAACATGGCCTCTGGCTGGGCTGCAGCTGCTCTTATCAGTGTGGAAAATCAGCACACATGTGCAGTCCTCCATGCTCCCTACTATCCTGTCTCTCTCTCTCTTTCTCTCTCTCTCCCTCCATCTCTCTCTCTTTCTCTCTCTCTCCCTCCATCTCTCTCTCTGTCTCTTTCTATCTCTCCCTCTTTCTATTCCTCCATGCTCCCTACTATCCTGTCTCTCTCTCTCTTTCTCTCTCTCTCCCTCCATCTCTCTCTCTTTCTCTCTCTCTCTCTCCCTCTCTCTCTCTCTCTGTCTCTTTCTATCTCTCCCTCTCTCTCTGTCTCTTTCTCTCTCTCTAGTCCTCCATGCTCCCTACTATCCTGTCTCTCTCTCTCTCTCTCTCTCTCTGTCTCTTTCTCTCTCTCTCCCTCCATCTCTCTCTCGGTCTCTTTCTATCTCTCCCTCTCTCTATTCCTCCATGCTCCCTACTATCCTGTCTCTCTCTCTCTCTTTCTCTCTCTCTCCCTCCATCTCTCTCTCTGTCTCTTTCTATCTCTCCCTCTCTCTATTCCTCCATGCTCCCTACTATCCTGTCTCTCTCTCTCTCTCTCCCTCTCTCTCTGTCTCTTTCTATCTCTCCCTCTCTCTCTGTCTCTCTCTCTCTCTCTCTAGTCCTCCATGTTCCCTGCTATCCTGTCTCTCTCTCTCTGTCTCTTTATATCTCTCCCTCTCTCTCTGTCTTTCTGTCTCTTTCTATCTCTCCCTTTCTCCATCTCTATCCTCACCCCTCAACCACAATATACTCATTTGCAATGTTCATAATGTGGTCTACTTTGTTTGTGGTTTGCTCCTGTCTTTAGTTTCTAGTCACATATTAGATGAAAGTGTACACAACAGATGATGTAGCAAGTATTTTAAATACACATTGTTAAAGATTAAATCAGTGGTTTCCAACTTTTTTGACTTTTCAAATCTTACAAAAAGCAGTGTGTAGTCAAGGTTACAGTTCCGGTGTCTGAGTAGTTAACAGCTCCATCAAATAGTGATTTTGTTCTCCACTAAACTTCTCTCATGTTTTATTTTTAAGAACTAAAAACAGAACCGTGGATCAGAATCTCCTGTATGTAAAAATGTTTATATAGTTCCAACTACCTCCACTTTCAGCAGCTGCATCAGTAACATGCAACATGCTGCTGACACACTGATGCTTCTAATAATCCCATACCATAGATAATACAATATCAGTGACAGGCGCCAAACCAGTACTTTAACTTTAATACTTGAACTACATTTTGCTTCAAAATGTTTACTGGAATGCAGGACTTTTACTTGTAATGGAGTTTTGAATGCTGGATTGGTACTTTTTAAGTTAAGGATCTGAATCGTCCTCATTCATCCAGGGTTGCCTTTATACCCCCACATGTGTCATTGGCTGAGGCAAATGGGTCATAGTGCTATACACACAAGGGCCTACTCACGCATACACACGTTGTGACAGCATTCTAGGTTACCCTACTCACGCATACACACGTTGTGACAGCATTCTAGGTTACCCTACTCACGCATACACACGTTGTGACAGCATTCTTTCATACTATATGTACTTTCCTGCTTCTCCTCTTTCTCAGCAGTGATTGTTGTGAGGGGGGTTTGATACAGCAGTCAGTTGCACCTGCCTTCAGTGGAATCATTCATTTGTTCTTCTTTTTAACGTGTTTAGGCTAGCCTGCTTATCCTCAGGATAACTCTGGATTGTTTTGAATTTGTTTCAGTGAAAAAGCATTCTCCTCTCCTTGCACTAATCTCCATTGTGTGTCTATAGACGCAGTGACTCCTTTGCCAGTGTGCAGTGTCATGCCAATGATAAACAATGATAAAAGCCTTCATGGTTTAACTGGCACTGCTACACCAAAGGCCATTAGCCTATTGTAATGTTTATCCTCATGTCTTACCACAAGTCCCTTTTTGGACAGTGTAAAGAAACAAACCGACAAGACTCATTTTGAACTAACAGTACATTGTACCTCCAGTACAATACATTTGACTGTATACACACACAACTCTACAGTAACAAACTATGATGTGCCGTCAGAGACACAGCGTTCGCCATTGTTCATTACCCTGGAACCCAGAAACTCACTGTGCAAATAAAGCTACCAACATTTTCTTTGTGACGGGACTCAAATAATCAAAACAGTTGCCCTATCATATGACTCAGTTTGGATAAGGCTCTGCAACTCTTTATGGCTTTCACCAGAAGAGGGTGTGCCCTAATCATCTCTACGCCCGCATGCCACCAACAAGTGTGTATTTACAGTCAGGCTTGTTCAGTCAGGCTTCACAGAGTTGCAGGCACTCATCACACACCCAGCTGGGGTTAGACAACTGAGGGTCTGTCCTGAAGTGATCTTGTCTGCTCATGTGTTCAAAGTCACAAACCAGCTCAGCTTATCATACTGATGTATGACTGTGGCTGTTATTGTTGAAGACTACCTTTCACAATATCCTTAGTGTTGCTTCAGCTTTTGGGCTGTTATCTGTCACAGATCCCTCGCTGTATAAGAACAGCCTCTGCAGTGCTTCCTCCTTCCACCACTACTAATATAGCAGATGACTACTGCTATTCTACTGCTACTACTACTGCCAATGCAGACAGTAGAACCTAGCTTATGTTGCCAATGCAGACAGTAGAACCTAGCTTATGTTGCCATTGCAGACAGTAGAACCTAGCTTATGTTGCCATTGCAGACAGTAGAACCTAGCTTATGTTGCCATTGCAGACAGTAGAACCTAGCTTATGTTGCTATTGCAGACAGTATAACCTAGCTTATGTTGCTATTGGAGACAGTAGAACCTAGCTTATGTTGCTATTAGAGACAGTAGAACCTAGCTTATGTTGCTATTAGAGACAGTAGAACCTAGCTTATGTTGCTAATGTAGACAGTAGAACCTAGCTTATGTTGCCATTGCAGACAGTAGAACCTAGCTTATGTTGCTATTGCAGACAGTATAACCTAGCTTATGTTGCTATTGGAGACAGTAGAACCTAGCTTATGTTGCTATTAGAGACAGTAGAACCTAGCTTATGTTGCTATTAGAGACAGTAGAACCTAGCTTATGTTGCTAATGTAGACAGTAGAACCTAGCTTATGTTGCTATTAGAGACAGTAGAACCTAGCTTATGTTAGCCTTTCACAATATCCTTAGTGTTGCTTCAGCTTTTGGGCTGTTATCTGTCACAGATCCCTCGCTGTATAAGAACAGCCTCTGCAGTGCTTCCTCCTTCCACCACTACTAATATAGCAGATGACTACTGCTATTCTACTGCTACTACTACTGCCAATGCAGACAGTAGAACCTAGCTTATGTTGCTATTGCAGACAGTAGAACCTAGCTTATGTTGCTATTGGAGACAGTAGAACCTAGCTTATGTTGCTATTGGAATCGCCTTTAAACATTTCTGAAGTGTTCATTAGACCTGACACAGGGCATGTAAAGTTATTTATCTAGCATATTTCATACAAAAAAGGCAATTCAATTTGATTTAAATGGGTAAAAGCAAAGGGAAGGCCAAAAGACAACATGCTTTGTGTGCTTAAGAGTGCAAAACAATAAAATATGTTATAGTTGAAAGAAAGTACAAAGTACATAAAATAGTAAGTAAAAGAAAATATATAAATAATTCAAAGACACAGTACATAATTAAAGGATAAGTAACAACATTACATTAAAAGTACGGTGTGGTAAGAATAGACTTTAGCAATGTTTAGAACTCAATCATAGGCAGATGAAAAGAAATGTTTTAACCTGGATTTAAAAATTGCTACATTTAGGGCAAATATACGAAATGCTGTTCCGGCAGTTTGTCCAGTTGTATGCAGCATAACAGCTAAATGCTGCTTCATGTTAAGTTTGAACTCTGCCCTCTACTAGCTGACCATGAGTCCATGGATTTATTAGCCCTAATCAGTTTATAATCTTCAAACATGGCAGAGGTGCAGTATATACTGGCCAGAAACTGTGTTTATAGACCATTAACAGCACTTTAAAAACGATTCTGTAACTAACTGGAAGACAAAGATTAGACTGGTTTACCACAGAATAAACTGAATGCACTCGATTCCTTCTGTCTTCAACGCCAGGGTTAGGAGCATTCTAGGCAAACACACACACACACACACACACACACACTCACACACACACACACACACACACACACACACACACACACAGACACACACACACACACAGACACACACTGGCTTCTTCTCAGAACAGCTGTCAGTACCATCTCTCCTACAGCAGGAGCCCCACACACATCACACAGTCCAATCAATGTTGTGTCCCCTGATGCTGCTGCTGCTATCAGGGCGCTCGCTCGCTCACTGGACATGCTGTGCTCTGAGCCGCCAGGGCAAGGACAAGAAGCCAGTGTGTGTGTGTGTGTGTGTGTGTGTGTGTGTGTGTGTGTGTGTGTGTGTGTGTGTGTTTGTGTGTGTAGTGAAATCTTTATGGGAAGGACTTGTGGTGGTGGTGGTGGTGGTGGTGGTGGTGGGGGGGGGGGGGATGCTGTTGAGACGGAGAGGGTGGATGGTAAGAGGGATAACTACGGTGACAGTAGTATCCTTGGTGACTGGTAATATTAGTGTCCTTGGTGACTGGTAATATTAGTGTCCTTGGTGACTGGTAATATTAGTGTCCTTGGTGACTGGTAATATTAGTGTCCTTGGTAGATAATGTAGACCATCATAACTCGTGTAGCAAAGGAAGGAAGCAGTCAGCCCACTAAACAACCCTCTCCATGCTGATTGGTTTAGCAGTCAGCCCACTAAACAACCCTCTCCATGCTGATTGGTTTAGCAGTCAGCCCACTAAACAACCCTCTCCATGCTGATTGGTTTAGCAGTCAGCCCACTAAACAACCCTCTCCATGCTGATTGGTTTAGCAGTCAGCCCACTAAACAACCCTCTCCATGCTGATTGGTTTAGCAGTCAGCCCACTAAACAACCCTCTCCATGCTGATTGGTTTAGCAGTCAGCCCACTAAACAACCCTCTCCACGCTGATTGGTTTAGCACATACTCAACCATAGTCACGCTCCTCCACCACTGAACTGAAGTATGTATTTATATATTATATACGTATATAAAGATCATATATAAGATATATTATATCCCAATATACCTGACATGGAACATTTTGAGGTCAGTGAACACCGTCCTTCATACTGTAACTGAAAATAAAAAATAAAGGCACTACGTTTGCCTATTATCATGATTCTTTCATTATATAGAACAATTTTATTTTACAGATTTATCTTTATTGAACCTACTGTCATTCACTTCATATGTATATAGGGTCTCAAAGGATGCATGTAAACACTACGCTGTTTAGTTTTTTGGCTCGTCGCTACTGGTCTCTCAGAGAGAGGAGCTCAGCTACCTCAGGCTGTATGTCACTGGGATTGGGTGACAAAGTATTAACAGTGTCATATATTCAAAAGACAAAAAACACACAGATACTGTCAACATTACCCTCACCACACACACTCTCTCTCTCCCTCTTTCTCTCACAGCCTAGGCCTGGGGCATGACAGGGTCCTTTTCTCTAATTCTCTCCCACTCCTAATTCTCAAATGTCAACTTTTATTCTGATTCCCTGACCATACAATAGCTCTCTTCTCTGAAATAAAGGACACGCACTCTCTCTCTCTCTCTCACACTGTCTGACACAAGACACACACACCACAGATACAACTGTAACCTCATACTGACCCCCATTTTTACACTTACAAAGACAACTACAGGAACTTCCTCTTGAAACACATAAGCAGAACCACAAAGACCCACACACACTCACATCCCCACACTGCCCTCTCCTTTTCCAAAGTTAGTTTCTGGACTGTAAAATGTCACTGTAGTAAAGGATCGGAGGATCGAAGTATCATGTATCTCTCTCCCCATTTTGCCCACACAGAAACACACATACATGTATACTCATTGAAACACACACACACACACACACACACACACACACACACACACACACACACACACACACACACACATACACACACACACATACACACACACACACACACACTGTATACTCACTGAAGCTGGTGCAAACTAATATCATGGGTGGGGTGGGGAGGAGTGGGTAGTATAGTGTCAGACTTCTCTTCCCAAGGGAAAAACCTAAGCTCCCCCATCACTAACTCCACAAACACACACACACACACACACACACACACACACACACACACACACACACACACACACACACACACACACACACACACACACACACTGTATACTCACTGAAGCTGGTGCAAACTAATATAATGGGTGGGTTGCAGCAACAGGAGCAATGAGAGCAACGTAGTGATGTTGATATTCTGACTCAGAGGTAAGATAGCGGTCAGATGAAGATGAAGATAAAGATAAAGATGAAGATAAATCAAGATACATTGAAACTGTTCATATGCAAGAAAAAGACTTCATCACTGAATTCATAGTAATGCAATCCAGGACAAAGGTGTGTGTATGTGTTTGAGAGAGCGAGAGAGAGTATTTGTGGGTACAAGTTTGAGTGTTTGTGTGTGTGTGTGAGAGAGAGAGAGGGAGAGTGAGAGAGGGAGAGACATTTGTGTGTACATGTGTAGGTGTATGAGAAAAAGCAGTTAGTGACGCTATGGCCAAAAGCAAAATCCCACACACACGCAGAGAGAGAGAGAGAGAGAGAGAGAGAGAGAGACATAATCACACTGTTTTTCAAACAGGGCAGTGCAGGACCATGCAGAGTGTATATTGTATCATTTTTATGGAGAATATTGCTAAATGTGGATGGACACAATAACTAAGCTTGAAAGTTTTAAACCATTTCAATGCCTAATGGAAATCCCATGGGTATGCCTATGTGGTGGACGTCCCTCACACCATCCACCACTACTAACACACCAGGAAGTGGCCTCCTAATGTGCTTCCCTTGTTGTAAAGTGACAGAGTGACATATCTGCTACAGAGAGAGCATAAACACTTTAGCCATGGGTTGCCTAGTTGTAAAGTGACAGAGTGACATATCTGCTACAGAGAGAGCATAAACACTTTAGCCATGGGTTGCCTGCGCTATCAGTGAACATGATAAGTGCAAGGTGAGTCAGATCATGGCTTGGAAAAGAACCGATTCAGTGAAAACAGGGACAGCTTATTTGTATAAAATAGGCGAATAAACGCAGCCTAAATAAGAGGTCAAATAGGTGAATAAACGCAGCCTAAATAAGAGGTCAAATAGGTGAATAAACGCAGCCTAAATAAGAGGTCAAATAGGTGAATAAACGCAGCCTCTCCTCATGCTTCCATCTGATACTTCATAATAGAGTCATCTTAACTGTTAATAGCATCTGGAGTATCACCAAGAAACACATCTTAATATTGTGCTCCTGAAATGTCGGAGACCCAGCTAGTTCATTTGTCTCTTCTGACAATACGTTCTTGTCACGTTCAGTTGATGAATTCATCTCAATAACAAATTCAAAGGCAGAACCATCATAGACTACCGATTTGACTCGATTTCATTTTCGAAGCGAATGAACTCAGATTTTTTTTTTTGGGAGACTACAGCAGACGACAAGTTATCAGCTTTCATCTGTTGCATGTACAGTATACTGGGTGTGTGGTAACTGACCAATATTCCCTGCGAAGTTTTATTTTGTTGGATCTTGTAGACATGAAAATTAAAAATACAAACATCCTCCAGCCAATTACGACCTCGCACGTAGATTAACCGACAGTAAAGTTTCAAGTGGCCTACATCCAACAAATAAGTAATAAAGTGCAGACAAAAAAAGTCACCTACCTGCCACATATGTGAAGCCTCACCATCATGACGCTGAAGACTCATACCATACCGGAGTGACAGCTCTCAGCCCCTGGAAATACTTGCGCGCAATCGGACTTTGCGTCAGTACATTATGCGTTTATTCGCATGACTGTTTTTAGCCAGATCTAATTGGGGTTAGGTTACTTCACCGGCTGTCTGTCACAAATTCTCGCTACTTTGATAAACCAGCTGGAGACGTTCCACGCGGTATGCAGAGGGTTGAAATAACTTTAAATGTCAATGGCTACTAAAAGCAGTCATTAATCCGTTAAGGTTAGCAAACCTTAGGTAGCCTAAAGGTCAATGCTAAAATGAGCCAATTCGGCATCTGTCTTAAAATAGTTCGATTCGAGGGGTTAAGAGCGGTAGATACATTCCAAAGGACTTTACCCTCCTGGTCCATCAACAAAAGACGCTATGACAGGTATCCATGGAAAGCGGACGCTAATGAAAACACTGGCACATAGGCACTAATGTGCTCTCTCCCTCTCTCACACACACACACATACGCCCACCTCCCTCATACACTGATGCATACATGAGGAAATGTGATTCTGAATAAAGATAGCAATCAAGGAAGTATCGTATTAAATAAACATAGACAACACATTGATGCAATCCAGTAAAGCTGGATTTTTATTTTTTTTTTACAGAAGAAGCTTACCTCCCAATCACAGAGGGAGAGGGGGTCAGAATGATTAGTGCTCACTTGTGAAGCAGCATGGCCAACAGACATCTCCGCTGGAATGCCCAGCTGAGCAGGCACCCTGGCATCAATGCCACAGCTGGCATTGGTTAAGCATACGCGCATGTACACAAACACACACACACACACACAAACATACACAAAACACACACACACACACACACACACAAACATACATACACAAAAAAAAACACACACACAAACACACACAATCAGACACAAACACACACAAAAAACACTCACACAAACACACACACACACAAACACACACAAAACACACACACATCTCCGCAAATAGTCCATCTCCCCCACCCCCCAACCAAACACACTAAAGATGTATCTAGGCATGTGCACATGGGTTTCCTGGGACCTATGTCCTGTATCATTTTATATTTATATTTTATATTACATTTTACACCCAAGTTGCTGATCTTGGACTGAGCACCATATCATGGTAATAAACAGCTTTCTATGTTCTTAAACATAGAACCAGAATCAAGGATTTGGTGTGCTAAAAAGACCAAGAGAAGCTCATCCGTGCTTTTATTTCCAATAGGGGGGACTACTGTAGTGGTCTCAACTGGTCTTCTCAAAAAGACCATTACAGAGCGGTAGCTCATTCAAAATGCTGAGCAAGAGTTTTATCCAGGACCAACAGAACATAGCACATGACTCCAGTACGCTTTTCACCAACAGAACACCGCACATGACTCCAGTACGCTTTTCACCAACAGAACATCGCACATGACTCCAGTACGCTTTTCACCAACAGAACATCGCACATGACTTCAGTTCGAAACGCTTTTCACCAACAGAACATCGCACATTACTCCAGTACGCTTTTCACAGGCTTCATAGTTAGTCACCGAAGAGATTTTAAGGTGCAGCCACTGGTCTATAAATCACTGAATGGTTTTGGCCCAGAATACATCTCTGGCATGTTTGAAGAATATATACCAAGTAGGGCTCATATTAGATCCATGGACTTACAGTAGGTCAGTAAAGCCTAGAGTTCAAACTATGCATGGCGAAGCAGCATTGATCTGTAACGCTGCACTAAGGGACATCCAATGTTAGTATCTGAGAAGAATGTAAAAGACTTCAGTAATACAAAGATTAAAATTACAAATAAACAAAAACAAAGGAAGGGATTCATATGTAAACAACAGTCTGAGAGCAGATATGAGATGTGTCCCAGTCACCATAGAGAAACAGATGCTTAGTGTGGCACATGGTGGAAAGTGTGTACGCTCTGTCCTTTTCTGGCCATGTGCCGACTCACCCTAACCCTAACCACCAAAAACTGACTTGGTTCAGAGAAGAGGTCTCTATGTTCTCCATTCCAATCAAACACATCTCCATGGTGATGCCAGCGCATAAACAAACACCCACTGGCAACTCCCTGAGCTCCTGTGTGTGGACCTGTAGGATGTTGAGCCAAAGTTGCCCAGTTAACCTTTTTTGCCATCTGGAGGAAATAGATGAATTATATATATATATATATTTTAATGTTGTTGCTGATGTGCTAGCCTATCACTGATGAAGTTATAGCAAATTAATTAAATCGACCTATATCACCAAAAAACTAAATCAATAAGTCTATCAGAGCCCTGCCTGAGAATGCCCCTATTCCTGTGTAGCCAGAGGGGAATCCCATTGCCCCATTGTGTCCTTGAACGGTGGCGATACCTGAGTTAGCTTACGTCAGACAGAGCTGTGCTCAAATTTCATGTCTCTAGCTCACACAATGCAAGTTAAAGTCCCACCTATCTGGTTAATGCTGTGAAACCTACCGTGTTTGTTTGCTTCTCTGGACAATAGTAGTGGTTTAGAGTATACAGGGGATTTCTATAACACACGGAAGACTCAGGACTTACTATTTGTTCAGGCTGACTTACCATTATATGAACATCCGCTACTGTCGATGACATATTGGTTACATATCATTTAAACTGTCATAATGCTCATACAACCATTCAAAATAAAGTTACCCTTTTTTCACCCTTTAAAATACATTGAGGAGAAGATGTATCCACCACATGTGTGTAACATGTGCTAAGACAAATACATTTATAGGATTAAAACTGTTTTTATCATGTGCTTATGAAAGCAGGAACATGGATTTTCTAAGCTTGAAAAAGCTTCATGACAATAATTAAGCTTGGAAGTTTGAAACAATTTCAAAGCCTAATGGAAATCCCATGGGCATGCCTATGTGGTGGACGTCCCTCACACCATCCACCAATACTAACACACCAGGAAGTTGCCTCCTAATGTGCTTCCCTTGTTGTAAAGTGACAGAGTGACATATCTGCTACAGAGAGAGCATAACACTATAGCCATGAGTTGCCTGCGATCTCAGTGAACATGATAAGTACAAGGTAACAAGGCTTTTCGGTGTGTGTGTGTGTAACTAAGATTGTTAGGTGCCACTTAGTCTGCATAAGTACGAACTGTGCTTCTTCCAATCTTGTGCAAAACTTCCATCCATTCCTCGGACTTCTGTCTATATAAACCTTGTGCGATGTGTTTATCATTGCTTTGCTTTCAGCCTTGTGCTGGGAGGGGAGCCCGATTGCAATTGTTGTTGTTATTTGTCTAATGAATGTGCTTAAATGCAGCTCCGGAGTCCTGAACTAACTAAGTCGGATTTTCACCTGACAAAAACAGTTTGTTGGAAACATATGAACAGCAAGGTCTAATAGTTCATTGCAAGCAAGGTCATTGTTTATTAAACAATTCAGTTAATATAGTGAAAATCAATGGAATGAACTCATATAAAGAAGCCTTGAAAAAGTGGCATGCAAAAGTTTGGGCACCCCTGGTCAAAATGTCTGTTTCTGTAGCTAAGCAACCTGATTTCCAAAAGTCATATAGATCACATATTTCTAGGGTAAAGGAGCATTATGTCATACATAAAATGAGCAGGATATGTCATCAGAGATTGAGGGAACATTCTAACCTGAAATACTTGCTTCTCGTGAGAGCCACGGCAGTCCGCCGCTAAGAGAGGGGATGGCACTGGCCCTCATCTGGCCCTCATCTGGCTCTTATCTGGCCCTCATCTGGCCCTCATCTGGCTCTTATCCGGCCCTCATCTGGCTCTCATCTGGCCCTCATCACCCCCTCATCTGGCTCTTATCCGGCCCTCATCTGGCTCTCATCTGGCTCTTATCCGGCCCTCATCTGGCTCTCATCTGGCTCTCATCTGGCTCTTATCCGGCCCTCATCTGGCTCTCATCTGGCTCTTATCCGGCCCTCATCTGGCTCTCATCTGGCTCTTATCCGGCCCTCATCTGGCTCTCATCTGGCTCTCATCTGGCTCTCATCTGGCTCTTATCCGGCCCTCATCTGGCCCTCATCTGGCTCTTATCCGGCCCTCATCTGGCTCTCATCTGGCCCTCATCACCCCCTCATCTGGCTCTTATCCGGCCCTCATCTGGCTCTCATCTGGCTCTTATCCGGCCCTCATCTGGCTCTCATCTGGCTCTTATCCGGCCCTCATCTGGCTCTCATCTGGCTCTCATCTGGCTCTCATCTGGCTCTTATCCGGCCCTCATCTGGCTCTCATCTGGCTCTTATCCGGCCCTCATCTGGCTCTCATCTGGCTCTCATCTGGCTCTCATCTGGCTCTTATCCGGCCCTCATCTGGCCCTCATCTGGCTCTCATCTGGCTCTTATCTGGCTCTCATCTGGCTCTCATCTGGCTCTTATCTGGCTCTTATCCGGGCCTCGTCTGGCTCTCATCTGGCTCTTATCCGGGCCTCATCTGGCCCACGTCTGGCTCTTATCCGGGCCTGTTTAGTCCAGAGAGGCCACTTCATAGCCTTTAGCACTCACACTTGCTTTAAAGTAACACTATGTAACAATTCTGCCTTAAAAAAAAAAATTGCGCCACTACAATTAGTAGGAGGGACGGCAAAAACAAATGCCTTGATCGCGTTTCTCTCTTTCAAAATGAATGCGCTGTCGATGACTTCTAAAACAGACTCGAATCTACACATCTCAGCTCTCCAGCGGCAGCCATGTTATTTGAAAACGAATTCAACCCAAGCACTCTGTGGTGACGTGGTTGATTACGTTACTGTTGATCATCTGTCCATCATCGTATAAAGCCCGCCCTGACAATTTGATCGGTCTGAACAGCCTCTGGTCGGGCATAATTCCTCCTCAACAGAGCAATGCCAGACTGAACTTCCCGACCTCAAATGTCGTGGGCGGGGCTAAGTTCGTACCCAGGCTAAGTAAATATTGGAGATGCGTTTGAAAGATGGAGACAGCTAAGAGCCCAGAAGGATTTTAAGGCAGATGCAAAGTTGGCTAATTCTCTCCTAAACAGGGAAGCATCGAGCTAACCGAAAACAACCAACATGACAGAAATATAGCTTATGATATAAACTGCAAGTTTGACTACTCTATATGTTGAATGAACACTGATGTCCAAATAGAGTAACTTTACCCATGCCCCTTTCTTCCTACTACAAAAATAAACCATATACCTGTTTTAGAAAAGTTTAATTACATAAAAAAAAATGTATTCAATTTGATTTTGGTGTGGTGAAATTTCACCAGCGTTAGACCCTCTCTCCTCTCTGTATCGTTCTTCCTCTGACTCTTCCTCTCGGAACTCTGTGCTGGAACAGGACCATACCTCCAAGTCTCGTTTTTATCCGTGAGACATTTCTCATGTTTCATGTACATGACACTGAATGGACATTCATATGAGAAGTGTATACCTCATGGATTTTCACTCCCAATTATAATAATTCTTTAAAAAAAAAGTCCATTAGAGTGAGACACTGCTTTGTTATGTAACATTGTTTTGGGTATTAGTCAAAGTAGTTTCAATATTTACCATCACTGAACAACTTCTTATCTCGAGGTGAACCAAACCCAGGCACGTGCACAGATAGACCCCAAGTGGTGCTCAAGCACCTGCCCTTTGCCCTGGAGGAGAAAAGTGCCCCTTCTGCTGGAGCCCACTTTTTTCTTCATTTATCAATATTTATATTTTAGAATAAAAATGACTCTCTTTGTCATATATTTCCCCCAAAAGTGTTTTGCTACTGACGGGGCATTTATTTGAGTTCTTGTGAGAATTTTGCCCCGACATGCTCCACGGCAGTCAAAAGCACCCGCCATGCCCCTCCCTCCTCCTCCTCCACCTAGTGCTCATGCAGTGCTGAGCATAGACAAACAAGCAACAAAACAACTGCGTGTGTAACGAGAGGAGAGAAGGCAAGAGTCAGCAGATGAGACAGACTGACAAATAAACGGATATGATCGCAAAACTTTTTCTAGTCTCTTAAAGGGGCAGTACACATTTTCTTGTACTCAGTGTGTTCAGGTAACAAGTTTAACTATAAACAAGGTAGAAAAGATAGGTATAAACAAATCAGAAAATGGTGAAATTTCATTAAATAAATGCAAATAAAATAATACATTTTTGACTCAAAAGGCAATTATGCTCATATTTTTGCAAAAGAAGTTTGAAGCTGTAGTGTGTACAGTGTGTGTGTTTTGTATGTATTTATATTTATAGTGTACTTTTAAACAGTTAATATATTGTTCAATTTGAAGAAAACAAATTGCCTTGATTATGTGAAATGTGGTCAATCGTTGTTTTCTTGCTTTAAAAAAAAAAAAAGTATCGGTTCAGGCACTGTTTAGGCACCGGTATCGTTTTAGAAGTATTGGTTAAGCACCGGTATCGATAAAACCAAAACGATACCCATCCCTAGTGATGAGTAAGTGTCATTATTGACATTCTTGACACTTCTACATAGACCAAAAAATAGAAAAGCCTTTTGTGTCTTCAGTTAATCTCGTCATGTGTTGTGATAATAGAATAGTAGGTAGCAAGCCTGTTACCAATTCCACAGAGAAGACCAGGAGGCCATAGTTATCTGGCAAAGCGTCTGCCATCTCCAGACTCTTTTGCTTAAATTAAGCTCAGGGGTGACCTCTAGTGGCAGGAAGAGCAGTTGAACCTACTTTTAGTTTTAATGTTTCACTTGGGCCTATAATTTCAAGGCCGAGGATGCCAATTGCTTTTTGGCCTTAGGGCACGTGATACTTATCTTGACACCAACTGACTGGACAAGGACAGGAGTTTTGTTACATTAAAAAAAATCTGTTCCCTCGGCATTAATAAAGTATCCATCGATCCATCCATCAGATACCTGAACTTTTCTGTGGATCTGTCCAAGCAAACTGGAGCTCAACATACACAACTGAATGAGGAATTCAACAACTCCATTTTTTTTCAAGTTACTGAAGTGTTACTTCTGACTTGCGTGCGTGCTAACTAAATGAAGGACATTTATTGACAAATATTTTCATTAAAAGAGAGTGATATGAGCGAGATGCTGATTTAAAGGAATTGGTGTGAGATCTGCGGAAGCTCTGCCACACTTTGATGCTTTGTTACAGTTGCACTACACACTACACACTTCCTGACTACACACTACACACTACACACTACATACTACACACTTCCTGACTACACACTACACACTACACACTTCCTGACTATATCCTGTTCACCTATGCATGTACGTAAATGCACCTGACTACATCCTGTTCACCTATGCATGTAAATGCACCTGACTATATCCTGTTCACCTATGCATGTACGTAAATGCACCTGACTATATCCTGTTCACCTATGCATGTACGTAAATGCACCTGACTATGTCCTGTTCACCTATGCATGTAAATGCACCTGACTATATCCTGTTCACCTATGCATGCACTTTATACTGATTTAAGGGCTATGCAGTAAAAGATCCAGAGCAGATACTTTATTGATTAAATGCAGGCAGCCATCTTGTCATGTTACAGCCATTTTGTTCAACTGTTGCTTCTGTTTTCCTGATGTCCATGTTCCTGCATCAGCAATTCAATATTACATTATTGGTAACTAAAAGTACAACACTAGTTAGCAAGCTAGCCTTGGCTATGTAGTCACTTGTCTTATATCAGCACTGTCATTCTGTTAAAGTAAGCACAGGATTAAATATCTAACATGCCAGGAACAGCAACAACTCCTTACAAGGCCATCCAAGATTTCTTTTTAGCAAATTATATGTCCAAACGATGCCATAGTCCTGCAATTTTCATCGTCAGAGACAACACCAAACAATCTGATTGGCCGCTGCTGGTGAAATTCGCTCCTCATTTGCATAGGATTCAACTTTCCCCAACTTTTTTCGCATCTGAGTCACAATGTCCTGCCTCCAACATAAATTATTGGGATATAGAATGTTGCGTTGTAAACAGCCAATAGGAACACTTTGGCAGTTTAAGAACACATTTCCAAGCCTTCATTAATCTTTCTTAGGGTTGGTCTAACGGAGTTCGTAAGAAGACATTTAAGAAGACACTGAATGTCTTTTTTTGATGTCAGTACTTTTCAATATCAAATGACCATCTCTGTGTTGGTGTGAAAGCAGAGGGGTTTGATGGGAGGGATAAGAAAGACATTATTTGTATGGACCCAATGGGCAACACATCTTTGAATGGCACTAGTCAAAGAATTTTCATTGATAATTTAACACTTGATGAGAAGCTACGATACCAAGCCAAACTGGATACTTTCAGGCTGAATTAACATTGGTGTGTCAAAAGCACCTATGGTTTAGGTGGATTTAAATTCAAGACATCATGAATTCTCAGAATTGCCATTACAGGTTGCTTTTTGTGCTTTTTAATTGTAACCTGTAACGATGATGATTTAAGAAGGGATTCCCCCCCCAGAATTAGACTCATATTATACCAGACACAGGTGGCAGGCGTATAGGATGTGTACTTTTTTTTAACCATGTCGGCCCATTTAATCTTTAAGGACTACTTTGATTTTGTGTGTATATAGACCTAGAGTGTGTATGTGTGTGTGTGTGTGTGTGTGTGTGTGTGTGTGTTTGTGTGTGTTACATGCGCATGTATGTTTAAGGACTACTATGATTTTGTGTGTATATAGACCTATTACGTCACATAGACAATGTGGACGATCAAAGCTGTGGGGTGGTTTCTCTTCTCACAAAAAGGCACGCTGGATGCAAATAGCGCATTCTTTTTTCACCATGCTTTATTGTGAATGTTAATTCATAGGCTGTTTGATTTTATGTGGCATTCAAGCAAAATCTACATTTATGTTCAGGCTGCTCATTTAAACTACAGAACCCAAAATCTAGGGTTGCCTATGATCTTCCCTACCCCTAGCCACCTATACCCCACTGTCTACACTTCTACCCCCTGTTACATCGCCATCATCTCTCAATAACTCTGTTTTTTTCTGCCTGTACTGTGTATGCTTGTGCTGTCCCCCCTGTCTGTAAATACCCCCCCCCCCCCCTTTCTTTGTCTGTAAATGTAAATGTGTCCTGCTTGTACTGTCCCCCCTGTCTGTAATACCCCCCCCCCCCCCCCCCCCCTCTATGACTTTGTAATTTGCGACTTTGGGTCTCTGAAAAGCGCATTATAAAATAAAGGTATTATTATTATTATTAAAATCAGGAGGCTTACCATGTTTAACGTTGGCTATGCACTACAGTTCACTGGGCTGGGACAGAACAACCCGCTGTCTCCAGAATGACATCACCAAAAGAGACCAATCAGCATGCTAGCAAGGTTGTGTTACTGCCAACTGTGATGTTGGTGGTGTTTGTAAGGTTAGCTCGCTAGTATTAGACCAATACTAGTACCAATACTGTTGCAACTACTTATTTATTCAATGTCATCTGATCTTTTTTTTTTTTGTATACTGTATCCAGGTTTGCCCTAATGCTTATCCATGATTTACCACCTGCATTCATGTATAGAGTGTACAGCAGAACCACAACAAAGATGTCAACTAGGTGAAATATACTAAGCTCCGTTTATTGACCCTCCAACACAATCCAGATACATTTATTTCAGGTCTCAAACAAGCAACATATAGGAAATTTAAGTGATTACCTGATTAATTTAATCAACATTCATTACATCGAAAGCATTGACACTATTTCTCCCAACTCCAAAGTCGCACGCATGTATCACACAATATGACAGTATAGCCTATGATGAACTTTATTTGTTCATATTTGCTCCAAAGTACCCTTTTTAAAAATCCATAAAGCCAGTGAAGAAAACAAAAGGTTTTCCATTTCAGAAAACACTTCACATTGTACACACAACTGAACAAAACAGCAGGTTGCAGCTGACAAAGGAACAAATTTCAGTCTGATT
>NC_137916.1:31553511-31601011 GCF_963457725.1 Sprattus sprattus | reverse complement strand
AGTTTGTCGTACTCCTCTTCAAAGGACACTCGTTTTAGCCTCTCCAGGCCCAGCAATGACAGTGCTCCCTGCAGAGAAACAGATTGGCCAACACCAGTGTCAATCAAGGTGTCTCCACGGTGACACAGATTCACTAAAGCATTCGATCAACCCCTAATGCGACTGTAATGACATAAGTTGTTAGAGGGGGATTGAGCTTTAATGACGCCAGCCTAAAGATACAAGATGCAGAAGCAGCAGCCAGGCACAGAATGGAAGGAAAAACAGGTTAAATACGTAAGTTATATTATATATTATTATCATATTATACATAGTTAAATAAGTATATGGAGTACAAAAGGGTTGAAGACTACTCTGCTTAGATGTGGAAGAGGTTTGGGTGTTTGGCTTGGAGAGCTGCACATTGAGACAGAGAGCAAATAAAAGCAGAAAAATTAAGAACTTGTTAGGTAGGAAAGGCTGAAAGACCTTCCCCTAGAGATTACGAAGAAAAGAGACAGGGCAGTCATTTCTGTTTGGAGATCAATTGAGAAATATATATGTGATTAATACAAGCACAGGTGAGAGTGATTAATACAAGCACAGGTGAGAGTGATTAATACAAGCACAGGTGAGAGTGAATGCAAGTCAGCCATGCATTGAGGAAGACGAAATGTCACTGAAAAGGTCTGGAGGCAGGGTTTGAGTTAGAGGATTTAAGTTGGCTAAGAGGTTTCCTGAACTTTTCAGAGATACAGAGCAGTGTGGGCCAATAGGCTCGAGAGATACAGAGCAGTGTGGGCCAATAGGCTCGAGAGATACAGAGCAGTGTGGGCCAATAGGCTCGAGAGATACAGAGCAGTGTGGGCCAATAGGCTCGAGAGATACAGAGCAGTGTGGGCCAATAGGCTCGAGAGATACAGAGCAGTGTGGGCCAATAGGCTCGAGAGATACAGAGCAGTGTGGGCCAATAGGCTCGAGAGATACAGAGCAGTGTGGGCCAATAGGCTCGAGAGATACAGAGCAGTGTGGGCCAATAGGCTTGAGAGGTTACGTTGAGGAAATGGTGAAAACATTCAGGAGACAAATACACTGCTAGGTGTAAGAGTATTTATCTTACATAAGTCAGGTGTCAAAGTGGGAAAGACTAAGCAGGAACAGACCCAGGTGAGGAGTCACTGAGGTGACCTGTGTAGGCTACTGGCTAAAGATGCACACACCCAGCTCAAGATGGACTAGTGCTAAGAACACTGAACTGAACGTAACTTGAGAATGAGTTCTAAAAGTGTTTGATGAAGGGGTTAGTACCCAGGTGAAGAACGTAACGTGTGTGTGTGTGTGTGTGTGTGTGTGTGTGTGTGTGTGTGTGTGTGTGTGTGCGTTAGTGTGCGCTTGTTTGTGTGTGTGTGTGTGTGTGTGTGTGTGTGTGGTGTGTGTGTGTGTGTGTGTGTGTGTGTGTGTAGTACCCAGGTGAAGATGGAGAAGAAGGCGAAGGTGATGGCGGCCCGTGCTGCGTCCGCTCCCTCCTTCAGGGGGTTGTCCTCCTCTTTAGACGCTGACCACTGATTGGCCAGGAGACAGAAGCCAACGAACCACATGAAGGACCAGAACGCTAAGGGAAGGAGAGGGGGGGGGGGATATTTGACCTTTAATATGCCTTAAATGAAACACTGATGGCAGAGCACATTAGAAACTTACATTCAAATCATTTACAGTTATTAGTTCATAAACAGCCAAAGCATGTAAAGAGGGAGAGAGAGAGAGAGAGAGAGAAGGAGAGAGAGGGAGAGAGAGAGAGAAGGGAACAAGAGAGAAAGAGAGAGAGAGAGAGAGAAGGAGAGAGAGGGAGAGAGAGAGAGAAAGAGAGAGAGAGAAGGAGAGAGAGGGAAGGGAACAAGAGAGAAAGAGAGAGAGAGAGAGAGAAAGAGAGAGAGGGAGAGAGAGAGAGAAAGAGAGAGAGAGAGAAAGAGAGAGAGGGGGGAATTTAGTATTTAGAGTTCGGCTCTAACTGTGCATTTACAACTGTAATGTTCCACTGTTCTTTCACACTCTCCACCCCACACATGTATTTAGTTCACTGCTCACTATAGAGAGTTTAAAAACAGAAGAGATGAAGGATCAGGTCAGTTACTGAACCCAACAAACCAGGGAGATGAAATGAGCAACACATCATTTTGGAAGTGTCATAAAAACTCATTTCCATATGCCATATGTCTATCACTCATTCCATCCAAACGCTTCTTGGTTTTCAGAAGTTAATGTTAGCCTCCAGGGGGCGCCAGAGACTAGCTGTAGGTGTTGTGTGTTGTGTGTGTGTGTGTGTGTGTGTGTGTGTGTGTGTGTGTGTGTGTGTGTGTGTGTGTGTGTGTGTGTGTGTGTGTGTGTGTGTGTGTGTGTGTGTGTCTGTGTAGTACCCAGCTGGAGGTGTTGTGTGTTGTGTTGTGGCGGTTTTGGTGGATGTCTGCTCATAATCCCTTAACTGTATCGATAATAGCGTACCAAAAAGGGTTTTTCTGTCTCTGAAAGCGCCGACTGTTGATCTCACAGGTAATGAGAATGAGAACAGAATGAGATTTAAAAAACCTTTCCCCTCAATTTTCACCAAACTAATCACATAAGAAGAAAGAAACATAGACCTACATTAATCTCACCTGCGCTCACCTGCCATTTTATTTTAAATGATTTACTCTTTGGTTTATTTCCACAGGAGCAACCTGAAATACTTTGAATGTGCTTTATGAAAGGTTCTAGCATTCTAACTGGGCCTTAGGACATCAGGTTTTGTAAACCTATTGCAAACAATTTACTGGATGATACAACAGAACATAAGATAACATATTATACTTCAGCATATCCCACCAATAACAAACCAGGACATAAAAGAGAGCACCAGACCCTGATTGTACCACAGAGAGACTATAAGAGAATAATAACTCAATGACATATGCAGAATGACATAACAAATAGAATAGAGTCAGTCACAATCCTAATAAACATAATCCGAATTACATGCACATTTAAACAGCCCTGTAGTGACTTTCCATAATGAATTACAGGTACAGTTCTAGCACGTTCCCATGTGCCCTGATAGAAACCAGTCTATAAAGAATGGAAGTGAAATTAAGAGTTCAATGAAAGGCATGTCTAACTGAGTCCACTTGGCAAACCCCCTGTAGAGCAGTGGTGTATTGATCCAGACTACTGTAGAGCAGTGGTGTATTGATCCCCTGTAGAGCAGTGGTGTATTGATCCAGACTACTGTAGAGCAGTGGTGTATTGATCCAGACTACTGTAGAGCAGTGGTGTATTGATCCAGACTACTGTAGAGCAGTGGTGTATTGATCCAGACTACTGTAGAGCAGTGGTGTATTGATCCAGACTACTCTTATTTACTGGAGCACTGCCCACGCCACCCCAAGCCACAGGTGCAGGTTGATCACGGCTGAGGTGGTTTCACTGCCTACACTGGGAGCTGTGTGTGTGTGTGTGTGTGTGTGTGTTTCACTGCCTACACTGGGAGCTGTGTGTGTGTGTGTGTGTGTGTGTGTGTGTGTGTGTGTGTGTGTGTGTCTGTGTCTGTGTCTGTGTCTGTGTCTGTGTCTGTGTCTGTGTCTGTGTGTGTGTCTGTGTCTGTGTGTGTGTGTGTGTGTGTGTGTGTGTGTGTGTGTGTGTGTGTGTGTGTGTGTGTGTGTGTGTGTGTGTGTCTGTGTGTGTGTGTGTGTGTGTGTGTGTGTGTGTGTGTGTGTGTGTGTGTGTGTGTGTGTGTGTGTGTGTGTGTTTCACTGGGAGCCTACTGTGGGAAGAGAAAGCTGCACTCTCAAAGACTAAGGAGTAAGAGCTCTTTGGCGTGGAAATAAAACGTGCAGATACTACCTCTAACTTTTCATAACAGGGATCTGTGTCTGTTTATCTGTTTATCACCTTTATAGCTTCTATCAGTGTTAAACAAGCCTTTTACTGTCCTGCTCAAATTGCTGGTTTGTTTTAGAAATCAAATGTTACTATCAAACACTACCCATTTGCAACCTGTATTAAAGTGTGCCTGACACAACAAACATGACAACGATAAATTAGATAATTTACTAAATACCCACTGTCCCTCTTTGCTAAATCTTTCGCAATACACTATTTTGTAACTGAAGTAGTCTGACACAATGAGCATAGCAACATCTACAGAGACTCCATTCTTAACCCAACAGTCTGTTTTGAAGAGATTTCCTGACACATAGTTCATTGAGCAACTCATAGTAACACATTTATTTATCCATGTAGCATATTGTTTTTATCCCTGCACTTCTTGCACTCTCCACTTCTTCTTTGCACTATTGTACATCCCCAGCTCCTGTATATACTTTTTCAAACTTTCATAGACCATTGCACTGTTTGTTTTTGTATTGTATTGTGTTGTGTTTTTTTTTTTTTGTATTGTATTGTATTGTGTTGTGTTTTTGTATTGTATTGTATTGTAATGTATATTATGTGTAAGCACAATGAGAGTCAGTTCACCAGGTCAAATTCCTTGTTTGTTCAAACTGACTTGGCCAATACAATCTGATTCTGATTCTGATTCTGATGCCTGTTCCCCCTCTCACCTGAGACGCCGATGTCGGCCAGCACAGCCTTCTTGCGGTCCTTGACGGCGGTGATCTGGGGGAAGTACACGTCCAGAGCCAGGAAGGCGGCGCTGCAGAGGAACGTCAGTGTCCCCATGCCAACGCCATAGTTACAGGCGTTCTGGTTGCGATTGAAGATGCAGTACTCATCGATCTCGTCTGGCCGGTTGACATAGCCCTCGTTAGCAATGCAGCCAAAGATTACTACGGAGAACAGCTGTGGAGAGAGGGATCAATACTGTCGTGAGAAAGAGCGAGAGAAAAGGAAGGAAAAACAAACTAAACAGAGAGAGAAAGAGAGTTGGGGTGTAAGTTCAGATGTGGGATATGAAGGAGGCACAGAGTAGTATTCATGACTCATTTATAACCCAATCAAATGTATATGTATTACATGGCAGTGAATATAACCCACTCAAATGTATATGTATTACATGGCAGTGAATATAACCCACTCAAATGTATATGTATTACATGGCCCTTATAACCCACTCAAATGTATATGTATTACATGACCCTTATAACCCACTCAAATGTATATGTATTACATGGCAGACCCTTATAACCCACTCAAATGTATATGTATTACATGGCAGACCCTTATAACCCACTCAAATGTATATGTATTACATGGCAGACCCTTATAACTCACTCAAATGTATATGTATTACATGGCAGTGAATATAACCCACTCAAATGTATATGTATTACATGGCAGTGAATATAACCCACTCAAATGTATATGTTTAACATGGCAGTGAATAAACCTCTCAGTAAGCACACCCACTGACAAATCACGTTCAAACTACCTGAAGCAGATATTCATAATACATTTGAAGTTAATTTTGAAGTATGAGAAATGCCTTGACACATGACACATTACTAATCTTATTTAAAGGATCTCATGGTACAGATTTAATTTTACATTGATTTCCAGGAGAGCGCAGTGTTAAAGATGTTGCCTGCCACATTATTAATGCCTCATAATGTTTGGCATAGGCCACCAGAATTGTGCAGAAATGTTCATTACCAAACTTACAGAACTATACAATCTATACATCAATGTTTATAGCTCAACGCAACACAACAAAAATGTCCACATGTTTCACCTGTTCATACCACAATAAAGGAAGATGGTTTGGGAGTGTGGCCGTGTTCATATGCACGTTTAACACAAGTGTGTGTGTGTCTGTACCTGTGTGTGTACCCATCTGTTATGTAGTTTGTGTGTGTCCTCACACTATTTTACACTTTGTCAGCTGTGAATATCAGGAGCAGTGTGTATCTGTGTGTGTGCGTGTGTGTGTGTGTGTGTGTGTGTGAGAGAGAGAGAGGGAGAGGTTTTCATCCTGTGTGTTTATTATGTGTATGAGAGAAAGACAGATATTCATCATGTGCTTGCATCCTCCCCCAAAAAGGAAAAATCTCTGCAGAAATTGATATACTGTGTGTGTGTGTGTGTGTGTGTGTGTGTGTGTGTGTGTGTGTGTGTGCGTGCGCGTGCCTGTGTGTGGTAATGTGATCTGGTTTGTGTATGGTCGGAAACAGTCCATATATTAATATATGTGAGTGCTTGTAATTTATACGTGTGTGTGTTTGCATGTTTGTGAGAGTGTGCCATCATGGCCGTGTGTGTGTGTGTGTGTGCTTCATCCCTCCCTTGGTAGATCTGGAGATATCATACAGGGTGTTGTGTGTGTGTGTGTGTGTGTGTGTGTGTGTGTGTGTGTGTGTGTGTGTGTGTGTGTGTTTGTGTGTGCATCATCCCTCCCTGGGTAGATCTGGAGATATCATACAGGGTGTTTGTGTGTGCGTGTGTGTGTGTGTGTTTGTGTGTGTGTGTGTGTGCATCATCCCTCCCTGGGTAGATCTGGGGATGTCACACAGTGTGTGTGGGCTTTCCTGGCAAAGGCTGCCCTCCTGACATCTGGCCTCAGCATTTACCACTAAGTGTGTGTGTGTGTGTGTGTGTGTGTGTGTGTGTGTGGGTGGGTGTGAACAATCTTCTGTTCATCTTTTCGATGAGTACACAGAACTCTCTCAGCACGCTCTTATCACCCATGAAGTCATGATTACAATGTAGAAATAATGAGTCATATCACACAGTAATTACCAATCAACAATAATCTGACCAACATTTCAAGCTAGTGGTATTTGTAAAAGAAATACGTCTAATGTATAAATATTTGCTTTTAGTGCCGCCAAACATGGCCAACAGAGCAGAACAGCTCAGACTCGGAGAGCCTTTCAATTGTTCCCTAGAAACTGGTTTGGTCTCACTGTTTTATATCTATCAGCTAATAGAATTGTTTAATCTACAGGCCCACGATATATGCCTGTCTACATTAAATAGTAAATGTCAATACCATAGCTACTCCCATTTGTGATGATAGCTAGCAGCTCTGTTTGTGCTGCTGTGACAACCACACTTTATGTGGATGAATTGTTATATAGGATTGAGCGGTTAATGGCAGAATGTTCCATTTTGGTCAACCATTCTTTCGATCTTATGTGTTCAGGGGTAATCTTCCATTACTGACCCTAGATCTTATGTGTCCAGGAGAAATCTGTTATAACAGTAAAGTGGCCACTATGGGGTTGGCAAGTCGATGCGTCACCAAGACCAAAATCGTCACTTCCGGATCCATCGCTAGCAATTTTAACATAGTAAACGTCAACATCGAACAGTTACATCAGTTTTCTAGTCGACACCCACATATTTTAGCTAATGTTTCTCCTCACCTCCACCTCATATTCTTTTTTCTTCATGGAAGCCTGAACTTTCCCTTTCAAGCTGCCCCCTGTCATCACATTCACACTCACAACTCTGTTTGAAATTGTAGCGTGGCTAACGTTAGCACAAACAGCACTGGGTCCTTTTTGTTAGTCGCACTTTCATGGAGTTCATTGAATGAGATATAAAGGTCTGATCGACTTACTTTAAAATGTAGATGAATCCTCGTGGTCTCGTCTTTTCAACGAGGTGTTCCTTGCCTTCCTAACCTTAGCAGGCGTTTTACAATCCAACCGTAAATATTGGCTTTAACATTACAGTATACATTGGCAGCTGAGGATTTGGATCTGTGACGTCACACTTGCCAACCCCATTAGCCACTAACCCTAACCCTAGATCTTATGTGTCCAGGAGTAATCTTCCATTGCAGGGGTTATCACAGTATAGTGGCCATGATTAGCACATACTCCACATGTCCAGGCAGGCCACTTTGGAAAAAGTGTCAAAACATCTGTTCCCTGGTGAGTGGCCAACACAACACACACACACACACACACACACACACACACACACACACACACACACACACACACACACACACACACACACACACACACACACACACACACACACACACACACACACACACACACACAGGGCTTTGTGTTAATGTGTCTGTGACTCTGCTGGCCTCTAATCTCATGGCAATACCCCTCAGAGAAGAAGTAAAGGCTAAGGCCTTTTCTGTGATTTCTGGCACTAAGCCCCCATCAAACTGAAATGAAAACTGTGGCACTTTCCCTTTTATATTTGATCCCTTTCTCCTCCATTGGCTATTCACTTGTATTACACCTAACTTGCAAATCACTATGGTTAAGACTGGCAGCCAAATGAAAAAAAGTGATGTGAGTGCTGATGTTGATGAGCTATGCTAACCTTCATATTGGTGTCCTGTCCGATTTGGTCCCTTGTTTGAGAGTCAGGCCCTTGGCCTCAGGCTGTTAGCTCATTCACTGCTCACTTATTTACAGCCTCTCATTTCTCTCCATGTGATGAATGCTCAAAGACCCAAACACAAAGGAGCTCCCAGGGACGCCACCAATGACCACAATTAAGGCCACTTGTGATGTGAGTCATCAGGCCACTGTTCTATGGTGGTGTGGTGAGTGTGTATGTGTGTGTGTGTGTGTGTGTGTGTGTGTGTGTGTGTATGTGTGTGTGTGTTCTATGGTGGTGTGGTGAGAGAGTGTGTGTGTGTGTGTGTGTGTGTGTGTGTGTGTGTGTGTGTGTGTGTGTGTGTGTGTGTGTGTGTGTGTGTGTGTGTGTGTGTGTGTGTATGTGTGTGTGTGTTCTATGGTGGTGTGGTGAGTGTGTTGGGTTTGTGTGTGTGTGTGTTGTGTGTGTGTTCTATGGTGGTATGGTGAGTGTGTTGGGTGTGTGAGTGTGTGTGTGTGTGTGTGTGTGTGTGTGTGTTCTATGGTGGTGTGGTGAGTGTGTTGGGTGTGTGCGTGTGTGTGTGTGTGTGTGTGTGTGTGTGTGTGTGTGTGTGTGTGTGTGTGTGTTCTAGGGTGGTGTGGTGAGTGTGTTGGGTTAGGGTAAGGGTTAGAATGATTACTTAAAAGCAGCAGGTCACTGTTACGGTGCTGCTGTGTCCTAGTTGGCACGGCTGTGTGGCACCTAGCCCTCAGGTCCGTTTGCCCTACATGCCCTCAATACACACACACACACACACACACACACACACACCTCAAACACACACACCTCAAACACACACACACCTCAAACACACACACACACACACACACACACACACACACCTCAAACACACACACACACACACACACACACCTCAAACACACACACACACACACACACACACACACCTCAAACACACACACACACACACACACACACACATACACCTCAAAAACACACACACACACACACACACACACATACACACACACACACACACACACACACACCTCAAACACACACACACACACACACACACACACACACACACACCTCAAACACACACACACACACACACCTCAAAAACACCAACCGTCTGGATCACAAGGCCCCTGCGGCCCGCCAGAGCTTGAAAGCGGGCATTGTGGAGGCCCCCACGTGGGGTCCTGATCTTGTGATGATCAGCAGGGAGGCCTTTCATGCTCCACATTACTGCCTGATGGGATTTAGTGCATTTTTGTGTGTGTGTGTGTGTGTGTGTGTGTGTGTGTGTGTGTGTGTGTGTGTGTGTGTGTGTGTGTGTGTGTGTGTGTGTGTGTGTGTGTGTGAGAGAAGGAGGGAGTTAGTGAGCAAGGGAATGCAGTGGTGTGAATGAGAGTAGCTGAGTGTATGTGCTATAAATTAGTGGTTAGACTTGGTGGTGGTGGTGGTGATGTATGTGTGTGTGTGTGTGTGTGTCTGTGTGTGTGTGTGTGTGTGTGTGTGTGTGTGTGTGTGTGTGTGTGTGTGTGTGATAAGAGCAACAACACAACGTTTTGTACAGTTGTGGCTACTACAAGCCCTGGAGGGATATATCCCTAAACCAATTCAAATTGATCGTATACATTTATTAGTTATACATAACTTTGCAGAGGAAATACTGGTAACTTCAGAACAAGGGGTGTTGTACTGAATACTGAATGGAAATACATTTGTGATTGTTTTGGATGGATGTTTGTTTACACTTGTTAACATTTGGTATGCACACTGTCAGAGTATCATAGGTATTTGGTAAATCCTTATATTTCTATTGTAAATACAGCTTTGTCTCAACCTCATAATTTAATTCACTTGGATGGAGGGATTTGAGGCAAACATTCCATGATTTTGAAACATTCGAAAAATGGCCTGAAATGCAGCACACAGGTCTATTAGCAAAGAATGTCAGGGGGGGACTTACAAAGGTTAGGGTGAGATAAGGTTAGGGTGAGGGAAGAGGTAACAAACCCATAATAGGAGGAATGATTTTCGATTTAGAGATGAAAAGGTGTCTGCTTTTCGGATAGAGATAGGAAGATTATTCCAAAGTTCTTTAGGTGGCCTTCGAATCAGCTGCCAATAGTTTGGGCAGCCCTCTTGGATGTCTTAGCCTCACCCAAGACACACATGTACCAAATGTCATGCTTCTATCCACTGCTTAATGACTTTTCACATAATTCCCTCATACTATCAAGCTAGTGTTGCTAATGAAAAACAGATATTAACTTCAGTACAGTACAATACTGAAATAGACAATTACTTCGGAGGTGCCGTCATGTCATCCTCCATCTTTGATTCTCTCCGTCCTTCCAGCCGCTTGACTGCTACTCCTGCTCCCCTCCCCCACACCCCTTCTGTTTTAATCTCTGTGACCTCGTGCTCAGAGGGAGAGGAGGGGAGGAAGAGAGAAAGAAGGAGTGAGGGGTAAGGGGAAAAGAAAGAGTGAGAGTGCAAGAGAGGGGGAAATAAAAACAGAAAATGAGGAAAAAATTAGAGACAAAAAGCGAGAGAAAGGAAGGGAGAAAGGGTGAGAAAGAGAGAGAGAGATACAGAGCGCAGGAAAAGAGAGAGAGAGGGGGAGGGGGGCGTGAGAAGGGAAGGCGAGAGAGAGGGTCAGATTCTCTGAGTCACGAGACTGAAGGCTCTCATCAGGAGCCCCGTCATGACTACAGTGACGTGACACACACACACACACACACACACACACACACACACACACACACACAAACACACACACACACACACACACACACACACACACACACATCATGCCTACAGTGACGTGTTCAGGTTTGGTTCATGCGCAGCTACACTTCGAGCCAGCAGGGTATCCAAGCAGGCTTGCATCATGTCTCCCCTACTACTGTGGAGTACGGCAACTGAGTTATGGGCTCAGATTAAACACTCGCTCACACACACACACACACACACACACACACACACACACACACACACACACACACACATCATACGGCAACTGAGTTATGGGCTCAGATTAAACACTCGCTCACACACACACACACACACACACACACACACACACGGCAACTGAGTTATGGGCTCAGATTAAACACTCGCTCACACACAGGCACACACTAGTTATTTGTTCATCTCCTGAAGGGGATCGATCGATCGATCGATTGATTGTTTGATTAATTAATCTCATTCTGGCTCCACTAATGGCTGAATACTTCATGACTGAGAATGATGATCTGGGCCTCTGTCATGGACAACACCATTCATCTGATCACATCAATTATTAGTTTAATATTTCTCTCTGTTTTTCTGGAGTAAAGTTGTTGATATTGGTTTTAACGACCAATCAAACTACGCCCCTCCCTTCCGTGCTCCTGAACCGCGTGTTGATTGGCTGTATTAGTCCACACCCCGCCCTCCCGTGCTCCTGAACCGCGTGTTGATTGGCTGTATTAGTCCACACCCCGCCCTCCCGTGCTCCTGAACCGCGTGTTGATTGGCTGGATAAGTGTACGGCTTCATGCAAGCCCCCTTTTTGTTTCCTATTGACACAGCCAGGACTTTGGACAGAGTTTTTTTGGAGTGGACACACAGAACTAACAGCTAGAAGAACACGAGAAGCAATTTGCTAAATTTGACAAAAAAAGTTATTGTATTAGAATCGCGGATTGCGCATTTAACGGGCGTATTGTACTGAAGAGATTCAAACTACCTGTAAATTATTGGACAGCACAAATCGATGTCTAACACTCATTAATGTTTCAGAATCTTATAACTCTGTCAGGACTCTGGCGAGTGAAACAGGTTGAGGCTTTGAAGCACTCTATTGATTGCCTGGTCTGTGAAAGACTCGAGGTCAGCAGAAATAATCTGTGTTTCTCAATCGTACACGCTCGCCTTGGTCTCAGACTCCGCACAATCAATACCCCCTACCTCTCCAGCCTGTGTGTATGTGATGCTGAATGTCTCCATTGCACTGGGCTGTATTCACCAGAGCTGTTTACCAGAACACCTTTGCCAGAGTCGACAACTATCTTAGCCTTTTGTATCTTCACAAGAGTGAGCAACCACTGATTTATAATCAAAATGTCTTTGAAAAAGTGTACCCTTGCTATTGTATATAATGTTTAACTGCTATTGATGTAGCTTATGTAGTGGAACGAGGAGCTCACAACACCAAAGACCTGGTTCAATTCATAGAGAGCTGAACATAGAATAAACAAATACAGTATCCTACTTGGACTGAGAGTCACTCAGCTAATGAATGAATGTAAAATGTAAACCCCAAGTATTTTTCATCACTGGCGAACAATCCATCATTTATATTATAAGCCAACCCTTAGAAAGGGTTTACCCCTTCCTACACAATATGATATTAACCCTTAATCCCACAGATGTTCCTGGAAAAAATGCCATGGCAATGAGAATCCCATATCAGCATTCAGCCAACCAAATATCATGCCATGAGGATAATCAGAGAGTCACAGCAAATCTGAACCTTTCAAATGATTTGTATTACGCGTCTCTGTTCAACCTATAATATATCTCCAGTCAATCACCCATAGCTCAATAACTAGAGTTACACACTAACATTAGCTCAATGACTAGAGTTACACACTAACATTAGCTCAATGACTAGAGTTACAGACTAACATTAGCTCAATAACTAGAGTTACAGACTAACATTAGCTCAATAACTAGAGTTACAGACTAACATTAGCTCAATAACTACTAACATTAGCTCAATAACTAGAGTTACAGACTAACATTAGCTCAATAACTAGAGTTACACGCTAACATTAGCTCAATAACTACTAACATTATCTCAATAACTAGAGTTACAGACTAACATTATCTCAATGACTAGAGTTACAGACTAACATTAGCTCAATGACTAGAGTTACACACTAACATTAGCTCAATAACTAGAGTTACACACTAACATTAGCTCAATAACTAGAGTTACACACTAACATTAGGTCAATGACTAGAGTTACACACTAACATTAGCTCAATAACTAGAGTTACACACTAACATGCACGCGGCAGTTGCTTCATTGGACTCACTCTTCTTTCCGTCCAATAAATGACTTTAATCAGGGCCTGTGCTTCAGGTACGTTGTCTCATACAAAGGCATTTATAATACTCCACACACACACACACACACACACACACACACACACACACAGACACACACACACGCACAGGCACACACACACACACACACACACACACACACACACACACACACACAGACACACACACACACACACAGACACACACACACACACACACACAGACACACACACACACACACACACACACACACACACACACACACACACACACACACAGGGATTTCAGAATATTAGTGTTTCCAGTCAAAGAATGAACCTTTGGTATCATTTTCAAATTCATGTCTATGAATGAAACACACCTTTTGTTCCCATTACTTGCCGAAGTTGTGCACTATGCAGGCCAGGACAGAATACTCCACGAAAATGTAAGAAAGACCTTCACAAGCGTCACAAGACGCCATGTAGCATGTTAGCAACCTATTACAACTTTAGCAAACAATTATAGATGGGCTGTTGGTGGTGATTGCAAAATGTTTCATGCTTTGTAGGTACTTACAGTAGTTTGCTATTTTTAGACCCAAACTCCATAATGTTGATGAATTGCTGCTTTGTGATTTTCAGTGTTTTATACAAGGAAGTAAATGTACATGAACTTAGAGATAATCTAAGAGTGCTAAAGACTGAAACATCTCATGAAGCCCTCTCACACGCACACACACACGCACACACACACACGCACACACACACACACACACACACACACACACACACACACTGAAACATCTCATGAAGCCCTCTCACTCATGTCAGCTAAAGACTGAAACATCTCATGAAGCCCTCTCACTCATGTCAGCTAAAGACTGAAACATCTCATGAAGCCCTCTCACTCATGTCAGCTAAAGACTGAAACATCTCATGAAGCCCTCTCACTCATGTCAGCTAAAACAAGGGAAAGGAAGAGACTCTCACAGGGTTGGGTGACTGCAGGAAGCACCTGTCTGAGAAGAACTCTACTTGTGGCAAATCTATATTAGGGAAGCATCTGCAAACATAGCACGTACCTACAATAGTATCCTAACACGACAAGCACAAACAATGACCAATATGGTGTATTGTACTTTAAGAGAAGGCTGTAAGAATAAAGTAATGAACTTAAATTGTTCAATTCAATTAATTTAAATTTAATTTAACACTAACAGCATTATTAATGTGCCTTTTCTGGAAGAGTCTCTGGTAAATAATCATACTGAATGGAATTGAGCAGACTATCCAGACACAAGCTAACTCTGGAATGGAACCCTAACCCAGACACAAGCTAACTCTGGAATGGAACCCTAACCCAGACACAAGCTAACTCTGGAATGGAACCCTAACCCAGACACAAGCTAACTCTGGAATGGAACTCTACCCAGACACAAGCTAACTCTGGAATGGAACCCTAACCCAGACACAAGCTAACTCTGGAATGGAACCCTAACCCAGACACAAGCTAACTCTGGAATGGAACCCTAACCCAGACACAAGCTAACTCTGGAATGGAACCCTAACCCAGACACAAGCTAACTCTGGAATGGAACCCTAACCCAGACACAAGCTAACTCTGGAATGGAACTCTACCCAGACACAAGCTAACTCTGGAATGGAACCCTAACCCAGACACAAGCTAACTCTGGAATGGAACCCTAACCCAGACACAAGCTAACTCTGGAATGGAACCCTAACCCAGACACAAGCTAACTCTGGAATGGAACTCTACCCAGACACAAGCTAACTCTGGAATGGAACCCTAACCCAGACACAAGCTAACTCTGGAATGGAACTCTCAAGCTTACTCTGAATGGAACTCTACCCAGACACAAGCTAACGGTGCGAATCCATACCAGCGACGCGACCAAATTCCATCGCTTCCATCGCTTTGAGTGGGCGTGGTGTAGCGTGTGGAAATAGCATACAGTCCTACAATTTTCAAACCGTCAAAACGACACCAAACAATCTCATTGGCCGCCGCCAGGAAAAATCGCTCCTCATTTGCATAAGTTTCAACATGTTCGAATTTTCAGCGGTCGTGTAGCCCAGATCGCTGGTCTACGTCACAATGGACTGGCTCCCGTTGAAATGCACGGGGTTTAGAAATCGCGTCGCTCATATCGCTGGTTCGCACCGTAACTCTGGAATGGAACTCTCAAGCTTACCCTGAATGGAACTCTACCCAGACACAAGCTAACTCTGGAATGGAACTCTCAAGCTAACTCTGGAATGGAACTCTGGAATCAGCTATAGCAGCAGGGTCAGCATGTTCCTGGCTTTTCTGCAAAACCAAGCAGGTGATGAATGAAAGTACTGCCCTACCCTCACCCATGATAACCTTACATAAGGACTGTCAAAGCCCTGCATACCCACAGTATGTACGGTCCGCGAGAAATAGAACAAAAGGAGGGAGAGGGAGAGGAAGAGAAATAACAGAAAGAGGAAGGATTTAGCTGCGTTTAGTAAGGCACAGCATCTATGTGATACCAGCCGAGGCAAAGGAAACCACACATTGATCTGTGACAACAGCACCCACACACACACACACACACACACATACGCACACACACATACACACACACACACACGCACGCACATACCATGAATCACCAACCAATATCCCTTGACAGATTGTCACTGCCCTGACGTCATCAAAATTACGAGAGAGAAGGGAGGGGAAGAAGGGAGGCCAAGTGACAGAGAGAAAGAGAGAACACAGAGATATAGAGAGAGAGAGAGAGAAAGGATGAGAGGATGAGGAGAGAAAGAGAGAACACAGAGCTATAGAGAGAGAGAGAGAGAAAGGATGAGAGGATGAGGAGAGAAAGAGAGAACACAGAGCTATAGAGAGAGTGAGAGAGAAAGGATGAGAGGATGAGGAGAGAAAGAGAGAACACAGAGCTATAGAGAGAGAGTGAGAGAGAAAGAGAGAACACAGAGATATAGAGAGAGAGAGAGAGAAAGGATGAGAGGATGAGGAGAGAAAGAGAGAACACAGAGCTATAGAGAGAGTGAGAGAGAAAGGATGAGAGGATGAGGAGAGAAAGAGAGAACACAGAGCTAGAGAGAGAGAGAGAGAGAGAAAGGATGAGAGGATGAGGAGAGAAAGAGAGAACACAGAGCTATAGAGAGAGTGAGAGAGAAAGGATGAGAGGATGAGGAGAGAAAGAGAGAACACAGAGCTATAGAGAGAGTGAGAGAGAAAGAGAGAACACAGAGATATAGAGAGAGAGAGAGAGAAAGGATGAGAGGATGAGGAGAGAAAGAGAGAACACAGAGATATAGAGAGAGTGAGAGAGAAAGGATGAGAGGATGAGGAGAGAAAGAGAGAACACAGAGATATAGAGAGAGTGAGAGAGAAAGGATGAGAGGATGAGGAGAGAAAGAGAGAACACAGAGCTAGAGAGAGAGTGAGAGAGAAAGGATGAGAGGATGAGGAGAGAAAGAGAGAACACAGAGCTATAGAGAGAGAGAGAGAGAAAGAATGAGAGGATAAGGAGAGAATAACTAAACTGGATTCAGCAGTAAGCACTATGAGCATGGCAATACACTCAAATGCTCTACTGTACACGGGGACGTCCAGTTAAGGGAAAGCATGAGATTTTAATATTGATAATTGGCCTGACTGGCATTACAATCATCATGATTATTGCATCACAATGAGAGGAAGACAAACAGAGTCATGTGACCAGATGCATCAGATCAACCAATGAAAGGAAGACAAACAGAGTCATGTGATCAGATGCATCAGACCAGCCAAATAAAGAGTCATCTGATCAGATGCATAAAATCAGCCAAATACAGGGAAAGAAGACAATCAGAGTCATGTGATCAGACGCATCAGCAGCCAAATACAGGGAAAGAAGACAATCAGAGTCATGTGATCAGATGCATCAGACCAGCCAAATAAAGTCATCTGATCAGATGCATCAGATCAGCCAAATACAGGGAAAGAAGACAATCAGAGTCATGTGATCAGACGCATCAGCAGCCAAATAAAGCGAAAGGACAAATATGACAGTGGTGACCACTCCCTTAGATGAAAGATGTTCAGGTCTGATTTCTCTCTCTCTCTCTCTCTCTCTCTCTCTGCACCCCTCTATCTCTGTTCTACCTCCCCCCCCCCCCCCCCCACCACCACCCCTTTGGAAGCATGTTCTATCTTCCTGGTGAACTCGGATGGTTGGTTGTCATGCCAACACAGCAGCTCTCAATCAGCCAATCAGAAGCCAGATCAGGGGGGTCCACCTCCCTCTATCTTCCTGTCGCGTGGCGATCAGGCAGATCTCCTCTCGTTGAAATGTAACATATCAGCAATACAGAAACGGTGTAGAACCAACACAGAACAGAACCGAACCGAACCGAACCGAGCAGAACAGAACAGGTGTGGAACCAACACAGAACAGAACAGAACAGAACAGGTGTAGAACCAACACAGAACAGAATAGAACAGAACAGAACAGAACAGAACCGAGCAGAACAGAACAGGTGTGGAACCAACACAGAACAGAACAGAACAGAACAGGACAGAACAGAACAGGACAGAACAGAACAGAAGTAGAACCAACACAGAACAGAACAGAACAGAACAGAACAGAATAGAACAGAACAGAATAGAACAGAATAGAACAGAACAGAACAGAAGTAGAACCAACACAGAACAGAACAGAACCGGACAGAACAGAACAGAACCGAGCAGAGCAGAACAGGTGTAGAACCAACACAGAACAGAACAGAACAGAACAGGACAGAACAGAACAGAACAGAACAGAACAGAACAGAACAGAACAGAACAGAACAGAGCAGAGCAGAGCAGAACAGAACAGAACAGAACAGGTGTAGAACCAACACAGAACAGAACAGAAGAGAAGAGAAGAGAAGAGAAGAGAAGAGAAGAGAAGAGAAGAGAACAGAACAGAACAGAAAAGAACAGAACAGAACAGAACAGAACCGGTGTGGAACCAACACAGAACAACTAGCTCTCCCTTTTGCTCCCTCTCTCTCTGTTTCTTTACAGCCAATCACATGCTGGCAGACCTCAAACCTCTTCATCTTCTCTGTCTGAACTTCAAATAAAAACGATGTTACAATCTAAAACGTCGCTAAATCAATTTCCATCATAGCAGTTCTAAGAAGTCTTACAAATGATGTATTCAGCTAATTTCTGTATGGGTTCAGCACAGTCATTTCCAAGCAAACAGACTCATTCATGTTAGATTTCCTAAAGCTGGTAGGCCAAAGGGCTTCTAAGCAAACCAATCACTAGAGGGTTTCAGATAGAACTATTAAAAGGTTCCGCCAAAAGAAATTAGAAGGAACCCTACATTCTAAGAATGCAAAGCAGTCTAGTTAAGTGTTAGATGGTAAACTTGAGCTTATGGTGTGCATATAACATGAATACACAGAGAAAGAAAGAGAGAGAGGGGGCGAGACTTTCATAAGGGGGACTTTTGCAGTCACCGTAGTTATTTTACAAAAAAGTATATGGTTTCAGAAAACTGAGTAGGACCTATTCTGCACGGAGTAGGATAAATAGGGGACAACCAACTACTTTTACACCTTCCCATATCACCTATTTTGCCGAACTGAACAGCATAGGGCTGTGTGGTATGCGAGTCAGTGCAAGCCTTCGGTGCTCGGCCGCGGAGATATGCCCTCTCTTACCCAGAGATATCCCCTCTCTCTCGCTTCCTAATTGCGACCAGTAACGCCTAGCCCTTACTAACCTTTTAAATCTAAAGCCGGTTTGTCATTGGATGAATTATACCCGAGTAAAACAAGCGGACAACGCCTTACCCGCTAGCAAGAGGACGATATTCTATTGCGAGAGACTGAAAGCATATATATTGCCACATTACAGGTGAGGGAATCAGAGCACCGTACTCGGTTGTGGGCATGATTACCGGTAACAGAAGGTGCGGCGCGACCAAATGGCTCACGTGAGCGTGCCAAAAATAGATAGGCTAATCTCCGTTTTTTCTCTTCTCTATTTACTCCACAGCCGTTCTTCAATGTACAACAGAGGAAAAGTGTGCTAACAAACCAAACAATGGCAACGTCCCAAACTACAAATAAAATACACAACGGAACGGAGGCTTGTTATAAGCTACTATCAGCCAGGGGAAATGGTGATATGTGCGCTATTTTAGAAAAGGGCAGAATCTGACAGTAGCCTGCTCCAAAGTGCTGAAAAACAATCTTGCTGATTAGGCGCCACTTGCCATGTAAAAGAAAAACAATTATACAACTGCGTGACTTTCTGGTGTACAACCAGAGCATAAGTGCTTGGAATGCTGTGTCGGGTGGGTTATACGAGTGCAGATTCATTACAGGCTACTTGTCACCGGAATCAGGTAAAATATCTGACAACCTTAAGCATGAAAACTCACCCAGCATACTAGTCGAACAATTGTTTGTGGCTGCTGAAAGAACGTCAGAGGGTCAAAAGCCCCGCCAGCCTTCCCTGCTCCGTACGCCTGCTCCATCCTCACCGGCGGCGGTCTGCGGTCTCCACGCGACCTAGCTTCTTAAGACGAGTACCGTCGCGGACCTCTACCGGAGAGCTGACCTTGATGAGACTTCAAATTCGACCGTTGCAGCGGAGATGAAGGTTGAACACTCTCCTTTAATCACTATCCGCTCCTATAATCTCCACCACGACCCGCTGCTGTTCTTCTACGCGGATATGTCCTCTTCCTCTCTCACCTCTATTTCATCCTTCTGGTCCCCCTCTCTCAATTCAAGGGTGGAGAGGAAAGTAAACACGTATCGCTGTGAGCACGAGTGCGCGCATTATGCTGTCAAGCTTCTGACGCGCACGCCTGAATACGACCAAATGCGCGCAACCGATAATGCTAACTAGTACGTACTATCCGGCCGCCCGCCCACCGCCCGACTATCCGACGCGACCGTTTGAGTACCCTAATATAGACAACTCTAAACGCGCTCCCGTGGCGCTCAAGTACGCACCACTGATTGTCGCAGTAGCAGTTTGTGAATATCAGAAGTCGACATTCATTATTTTTTTTACAATTGATAACAAAAGCAGTGTCCTCCTTATCATAGTAATTTGTTTGTTAAATGACCACAACGTATCACCACCGCGCGGCTCTCTTGTGGTAGGTTACTCTAATGTTTAAGTGCTAGGTAGGTGCGCCATCTGGCGGCCATCTGGCGGATTACGCTGGTTCATAAAGGAGAAATACTTGGTGTAAGTGTAGTTCATCCTCACTTAAGCAAACCAAAAGACGCGAAGTGCCTTGTTAAGTGGTTTAATTTCAATGTGGTAACATTATTAAAGACAAGCAACAGCTATGGACAGAAAGTGGGTGAAAAAGTTCAGGGAGGCAGTTAAGCAGTAAACCCTCTTGCATGTTTTTACAAAGCATCTCAATGTCCTCCGTAAAAACAATACTTTACATTTTTACAAACAAATCAGCAGACCAGCATTTATTAAAAATATATAATTTTACAACCTCTTAGTGTTGGTCAAATCCCAAACATCTCAGCGCTCAAAAGGGGCTAGTAATGCAGTGAGGCAGCTGGCCCAGGGCTAGTAATGCAGTGAGGCAGCTGGCCCAGGGCTAGTAATGCAGTGAGGCGCAGCTGGCCCAAATGTTCTTCCTTGAGGCTCTTGTGCAGCACTGCAGTGATTGGTTGGTTGGGTGAATGACAGGTGCCTGCAGGTGGGTCCGACAACAATAAACATTATGTTTGTGATAAAAGCAGTCTCAATAATAAACCAAATGCACAATAGTTTTTCAGCACAAAAATGATTCAGACATTAAAAGTGGATAAGTGAATTTCAAGAAAAAAGGCTAAAAATTGGATCACAGTGCTCATATTCTCCAGTTTTAGCGAAGACTGTCGGTCTCTGCTCATCAAAACTGCCCCTACAGTTTGAACTTGGCTCTTTGAGACTAGCTTAGAATTTAGCAGAGTTTAGCAACGGTTTGCTATAGGCTAGTTAGAGGATAAAGCCTCACAGAGCCAGGCCTCCAGTACAGTACATGCCAGAGGACAACTAGGGAATTATGGCCTAAAAATGTGTGAGAATTACTGCAATGATAAATGTGTCTGAAACTGACAAGTGGTGATTTTGTGAAATAGTAAGCAGATTTGAGAAAGAGCATTGGATTGTCCCAAAAATATAAAATATATATATGGTGAAAATATCCAACATGTCGAAATGTCAGAGGCTTTCCAAGACTTTCATCACCTACAGCCCTTGATGACTAAAGCTGCCTGTCAGAAGCTGGAACAGCTGTCAACATGTTGAACTTGTTTATTCTCTTCCATACTCCACATGCTATGTCTTACCATATTCACATCCACCGCCCCTTGTCTACCTGACCCCCCTCACAGATCACCCCCCCCCACCCCCCGTCTACCTGACCCCCCCCCCTCACAGATCTCACCCCCCCCCCCCGCCCCTTGTCTACCTGACCCCCCTCACAGATCACCCCCCCCCGCCCCTTGTCTACCTGACCCCCCTCACAGATCACCCCCCCCCACCCCCCGTCTACCTGACCCCCCCTCTCACAGATCACACCCCCCCACCCCCCGTCTACCTGACCCCCCCTCTCACAGATCTCACCCCCCCCCCCCCCCGCCCCTGTCTACCTGACCCCCCCTCACAGATCTCACATCCCCCCCCGTCTACCTGCCCCCCCCCTCACAGATCTTATCACACAGAGAGAGAAGAAGAAGTGCCAGACCTCCAGGAACAAGGCTGACTAACCAGGAGAGCTACTCATGCTGTAGGAACTGTGTAATACACTCTCCGTGCTATCAGTGCTCTCGTCTATGGAACAAGAGGCCAACACAGTACATGGGAAAGCATTCAGTGATTCATTTCAGATGGCCACTATCATACGTGGTCCAGTGAAATAGAGATACACGTGCCTGCTTTCCCTCTCTGTCTTACACACACACATACACACACACACATACACACTCACACACACAATGAGTGTTTTAGCCTTGCACAAATTGGACCACAGAACCACAATAATGTCATGGGTCCCTGTTTTTAGTGTTTATTATCTCTTTTATCTTTAATACTACCTTGCCGCATGGCTATACAGTCATCTTTATTTTAAACTGCTGCTCACAGAAGTTATGTGAGTGTGTGTGTGAGAGTGTGTGTGTGTGTGTGTGTGTGTGTGTGAGTGTGTGTGTGTGTGTGTGTGTGTGTGTTTGTGTGTGTGAGAGAGTGTGTGTGAGTGTGTGTGTGTGTGTGTGTGTGTGTGTGTGTGTGTGTGTGTGTGTGTGTGTGTGTGTGTGTGTGTGCATGCAAGGCAACACATTGGTGTTCAACCCTCTGGTGCATGCAGGTAGACTTATCAGTGCTATCCAATACATATAGGGGGCAAGAGAAGGCACTTCACACTCAGGAAGGACATTTGAATAATAATAATAATAATAATAATAATAATAATAATTTGATAATGGGCAAGAGAGAGAGAGTGTGGGTCATAAATTAGTTTTATTGAGGTTGGGGTGGCCATACTTGGTATTAAACTTTGGCACAAATAGTGCAGATCCGTAACAGATATATTTCCATGGTGTGGTGCTGGTTAACAATCTGACCATCTGCTCAATCTATCATGGTCCAATCTCACACACTTCATCACAATAGAGTAACTGACTAGTGGTAACTTGGATGACTTATGGGGGAAGGCCAGTGTCTATCAGTTAGGGACATCTAAGAGATTCACGGTCACAAGTGAATACAGTGACCTTTCACACGCAACCTGCTGTCTTTCTGACACACAGAGGAAATGTTTCCCTTACAAGAATCAAAACTAGAGGCAGAGGTTGTGGTTTAATAAGTGAAGTCACTTAATAACTTTGCTTTGCCCCACCCCATCTTGATGGCAGAACTATGGCTTATTATAAATGTCTGTGTAAATGTAATTTAGGAGACCAAGTGTCCCAGTACAACACCCTGAATGATTATGACTTCTTTTAGCAGGTCAAAACCACCAACTTTAGTATTAAGGGATAAACTATTGTGTAATGGACATTCAAAAGAAATGGCAAAGGTTGTTTAACTTACAGTAGCGCCTGTGTGAGAACAGTCTTTTATCGTAGAATTACAGTGGATTTCTTCTACAATGAAAACTCACAGATCAGTCTCCCTTGAGTGCTGCAGATGGGCCTAGGCTAATAACTAGGTGTTGGGTGAAAGCAAATACACATTTTATTACTGTTTCAACACATAGAATGCTTCTGATGGTTCTGTTCATCATTATTACCGTTTCAACACATAGAATGCTTCTGATGGTTCTGTTCATCATGCGAGACACAGCAAACAGCCCCTCCTGTAACTCCTTCAACTAAATGTTAATTATGCAAGTACAGTTGTCCACAGGTTAGAAAATAAAACAAAAAACATAATTTGTCTAAAAACACTCCTTAGTCAGCAAAAAAACACATTTCCCTTTGCGATATTGACCAAGCTTTAGTGAATCACCCCTAACATATTCTAAGGCCATGGAATAAAGACGGCCTCGGTGCAAGGGCAACATACTGTCACTATACAGCGTCGCCTGTCACCTGTGGTGAGTCCTAATGTTAACCAGTGCCCTGGCACACATGCTAGTGAAATGCTTATCCAGTCCAGTCTTTGTTCACGTCCTTACAAATCCCAAGGGTCCATTCTGTCATAAAATGTACATGTAAAAACTCTTTCAAGGAGACCCATTTCTTTAAAAACAAACACAAATCTAGGCATAAAAATACTGAAATAAATTGATCTTTTCCTTAGAGAGCAAGTCATTGGGTCGTCGGCCTACGGGAGCCCACAGAGGACAAAAAGAGGATGGCTCGCCATTGGGACCCGTAGGTTCTGTAAGGCCATTGGTTCTCTTCCTGAACGCAAGACAGAAGAAATGGCTCATCAACCGAGCAGGCGTCTCTTGAAACAGAGAAGTCTTGAGGAACGTGAGAGGAGTGAGGTTTCCAAGGATACCACAGCAAAGATTTCGGGAGAGAAGAGAAAAAAGAAACCCCAGCGTTGATGGTTGAGTTAGCCAGCGGAACACTCTGATCTGATTTAGCCTAGCAACCCACCAGCTGTCAATCAAGTCAATCGGCTCCCTCTAAGGCCAGGTAGAAAACACTCTCCTGTCTGAGAGCCTTCTCAGTAGGCTACAACTCCAACCAGACGCCCACTGGGACATGGCTTTCAACACCACATATGCAGACACGGCTGGCTCCCAAAGTGGTTACGGCTAACAGCGAAATAAATTCAGCAGCAAACTGGTCCTTGTTCGGTGATCTAGTCACAGTTGTGCTTTTTGTAATTTTTTTGAAATGTGTGGGTTTAGCTTGTCTTTTTTTTCGGTCATGTTTCACAGTTTTTCTCTCTCACAGTGTGACTGTCTTATCTTGTCGGGGCAACTTCATTAGAGACAGTGTGATTGCGAGGCGTAAGTTCGGGAGGCAGGGTGAAAGAGTTCGGGGGGCAGGGTGAAAGAGTTCGGGGGGCAGGGTGAAAGAGTTCGGGGGGCGGGGTGAAAGAGTTCGGGGGGCAGGGTGAAAGAGTTCGGGGGGCAGGGTGAAAGAGTTCGGGGGGCATGGTGAAAGAGTTCGGGGGGCAGGGTGAAAGAGTTCGGGGGGCAGGGTGAAAGAGTTTGGGGGGCAGGGTGAAAGAGTTCGGGGGGCAGGGTGAAAGAGTTCGGGGGGCAGGGTGAAAGCTTCCCTAACCCTAATCCTCTACTTCCACACCATGAGCGGCCTCTCCTCGCGCTTCTGCCACGGGCTTTTCTTGTTCTCCCCGTCGTCGTCTTTGTCGTCGCCGCCGTCGTCGTCAGGGCTGGTTGCGGAGTTCCTCAGCGTGTCGCTGGTGCTGCTCCGGGCACTGTTGTCACGGCTGCGGCCGCTACGGGGAAAGGTTCCGCCTCGGGCGGGCGTCGGCGTGTCCTCGTCCATCAGCGGAGCGAGGGAGCGCTCCTCCTCGGGCGAGTACAGCGGCGCGTGGCTCTCGTTGCTGTTGCTGCTCGGGGGCTCCGGCGGCTCGATCACCGGGAGTTTGGAGTACGACTTGCCGTGCAGCTTGCGCTGCTCCACGCCGCCCTCCCTGGCCTTCTGCTCGTCCCGTTCCCGTCGTGTCTGCTGCAGCTGTGCGGCGCGAGCGATGCGTAGCTCCGAGCGATGCTGATCCTGCTCCGGCCCCGTGGTGTTGATGATGGGCAGGCGCCCCGTCGACGACGTCTCGTTGCCCAGCTCGATGTACGAGTGCCGCACGAGTGAGTTGGCCCGCCCGTCCAGCGGCACGAACCAGGCGCGCGGCGGCGGCTTCACTCCCAGTTCCAGAAGCTTCTTCTCCGTCAGGGCCTGCAGCTCGCCGTTCATCTGCGCCATGGTCGAGTCGTTGAACAGCACCGGGATGCGGACAGGCCCCGAGGAAGGGTCAGGCGTCCAGTCCTTCCGCCCGTCATCACACCCCTCGCCCTGGCGCTCGCCCACCTCCTCCTCCTCCTCCTCCGTCCCCTGCTGTGATTGGCTCTGGGTCTCCTGCTTCTGGCCCGGGCCCTGCCCCGGCCGCGTCGTCATGGTTACCTGGAGACCCTCCATGGCCTGCTCGATGGCCGAGAGGTCCGAGGTCAGCTGGGTCACGTAGTGGGCGGGGATGACCAGCGTGGGCACGACGCTCCGGTACATGCTCTCCGTCATCTGCTCCATGGAGTGGCAGAACACCAGCTGCCCCTGGGTGCTGCTGCCCCCTGGTGGATGGGAGGCCAGGGTGTACTCCGGGGGCTTGCTGCCGTCCTGGTGGTGGTAGTGCCCGGCGGCGAAGGGAGGCAGGAGAGGGAGTGGCGAGGAGGGCGTGTCGGAGGCGTAGCCCTGGTTGTCCTTGGCGCTGTGGAGGTGGAGGTGGTGGCTGCTGTGGCGGTCGTCTCCGTCGTCCCCCGAGCTGAAGCGCCCGCTGCAGTCGTCACGGAGACGCAGGGGGTCCAGAGTGCTGGTGGCGGTGTTGGTGGAGCGGGCCACCTTCAACTGGAAGCTCTCCCTCTCTCCTCCTCCTCCTCCTCCTCCTCCGCGGCGCGTGAGCGTGTCAGAGTTCACCCTCGAGGAGTGCCGCAGCTTCTGCGCGGCCGAGGCGGACGTCGGAGCGTTCCGGAAGAACTCCTCGGCGCGCGAGCCGTGCAGGTCTCGGGAGGAGGAGGAGGAGAGGTGGGACTTGAGCGCGTCGTCGCTGTGGCCCAGGCAGGAGGCCGTCTCCAGGTGAGCGCTGCTGATGAGGTGCAGCTGGGAGGTGGAGGTGTACTGGTCACGCCTGGAGCCGTCCAGCGCGGCGGTCAGGTGCCGTTTACGATGCTGCACCCGTGGCTTTAGGCAACGCCTCCTGAAGCACAGAAGCCAGCATTACACACACACACACACACACCTTCAGTAGTACAGGAGCACACACACACACACACAAACACACACACACACACACACACACACACACACACACACACCTACAGTAGTACAGGAGGACACACACACACACACACACACACACACACACACACACACACACACACACACACACACACACACACACACACACCTGCAGTAGTAGAGGAGCACACACAGGAGAATGAGGACCAGCAGCGCCATGGAGCCCAGAATGGTCAGAAGGAAGATGGTGTGGTAGGTGGTGATGTCACCCAGGCCAGAGGGGTTCAGAGCCGAGCCTGCTCAAGAGAGAAACACACACATGCAGTATGTACAGGAGGACACACACACACACACACACACACACACACACACACACACACACACACACACACACACATGCAGTATGTACTTCCATCTCGAAGGCCTTTTCACATGGCTTGCCTGGCGTGTGCGTGGCGGCTGCGTTACCTGTTGATTATCATTTGAGCGGCCATGTTAACGTTAGAGCCATCTAGAGTTTCAGCGCGGCGCCTATTTGTCACGCGTGACGTAGGTGGTTTTCAGTAAAATTAGACGGTTGAAAGATGACATCATACCAGCCAATTACATAACAGGCACCTTTCAATGCAGTTTTAATGTCTAGGCTACATGTCACAGATGTAAAAATAAAGGTTATGAAATGGGAAAGTGGAGGTTATATGTAAACTAAAAGTCATGGTGCACTATATCCGCTCATCATACTCATTGTGGCCTTTTTTGAAGGCAAACTCAATGTAAAATGGTGGGGCTGGCTGGTAGTACATGTACAAATACTACAACATAAATTATTACTTGAACCAAAAGCATGCTGATACACAGCATACAGTATGCCCTCTGTGTCACAGTGCAGTCTGGTCTTGAATATGCAATAATATTAACCATGAGAAAGCCATTAAGTATCTTTATCTCTGTTTATCTGAAATACTTGTCCTGAGTATCAGAGTATCAGACAAACAAATCCCTTTTTGCACGATTGACAAGAGATGGACGATTTTGTTCATACGATCACCTTAGTAGCATTTGAAGGAGGCTGGGTTTAACATACAGTATATTTGCATAAGGTTTTAGTCAAGACCAGGAAAATAAAAACACCAAACACTCATCTGATTACAGTCCAAGTCTGATGGAACCAAATGATTCAAAGAAGACTGGTTCTGTACTGACGGATCTACAAATGGTATTGGCAATTGCTGTACATCATTAACAAAAGCCAGATGTGAGTTCCCATTCAACTGTAATGTCTGTAATTTAAGAACTCCAAATGGGCTTGGAAGGGGCAGACATGACTTGTGTTGATTTGGAACAGCAGTGACACACACACACACACACACACAACAGCAGTGACATGACTGGAGGTGACGCTTTGACAGAGGAAACTGAAGCCACCCCCCCCCCCCCACACACACACAGCCATCCCCCCACCTGAATGTACCTGTAGAGGATGGGAAGGCTGCCAGCCAATAGCCAAGCTGCGGAGCCACAAAGCTCCAGGTCATGTGGGATCCATCTTTCCTGATGTAGCCTGCTCCACTCCTCACCCAGAGGCCTGTGGGAGGAAATGACATCACAAAGACAGAGACAGAATCACATTAGAGTTCTACGTGAGGACACAGACATACATGAGAGCTACACTAATAGTCCAGGCAAAATAGCCCATTTTGGAGCCAAAAATGGAATTAATTGTAATAGAATTTTTTTCAGCATAGATAATTTCTATGAGGTGTCCAGAACAACATACTAAAAGTCCTAAGAAATCCAAGTTGAGGAAATATGTTTAATTCTCATCAATCTGAGATGTGTGCTAATAATGCATGGCAAAAATACACCTCAAAAAAATATTTTTTTCCTTTACTCCTATCAAAATAAAACTTTACACAATGAAAGTACCCATGAACATTTACATTTTTTGTATTACAAGTTTCTTTGAAAATGAATTTGAATATGCAAATGAGCTATACACTAATCGAATATGCCCAAAATACACCCAATGGGCTTAATTTTTTCCTTTACTCCTACCACAGTAAAACTTTGCATAGTAAAAGTATACATAAAAAGTAACTTTTTTTGTATTACAAGTTTCTTTTGAAATGAATTTGAATATGCACATGAGCGTCACACTTATTGAATATGTCCTGATTGCATAGTCAGAAACACCATACCCCTGGCAGGTACTACCAAGCCAGGCAGTTTGCAGGTTAGAGGCCAGTCTAAAAGCAACATTGCCATCTCCCATTGGCAGTAGGATGATAGGATGAAGATTTGGCCGATGTATTTGTCATACATATGAATGGTGTTTCTGCCTATAGACATATTCAATAAGTGTGGAGCTCATGTGCATATTCAAATTAATTTCAAAAGAAACTTGTAATACAAAAAATGTTACTTTTCATGGGTACTTTCATTGTGTAAAGTTTCATTTTGATAGGAGTAAAGGAAAAAATTTAAATTTTGAGGCATATTTTTACCATGCATTATTAGCACACATCTCAGATTGATGAGAATTAAACATATTTCCTCAACTTGGATTTCTTAGGACTTTTAGTATGTTGTTCTGGACACCTCATAGAAATGATCTATGCTCAAAAAAATTCTATTACAATTAGTCTGTCGTAAAACGCTATTTTGCCTGGACTATAAGCAAGTTAGGATGCAGCCAATACACAGGGCAATGTTGTGTTGCTGTGAAAGTAATAACTCTGATAAAACACACAGACAGAGAGAGACAGGCTGCACACACACACATCATCATACAAACACACACACACACACACACACACACACACACACACACACACACACACACACACACACACACACACACACACACACACACACACACACACACACACACACACACACACACACACACACCACACACACACACACACACACACACACACACACACACACACACACACACACACACACACACACACACCCATGTGGGTCTGATCGTGTCATTAATGGAGGCAAAGAAGGACAGACCAGGGAGGGAGAGGGAGAGGGAGAGAGGGAGGGAGAGAGAGAGGGAGAGAGAGAGCGATAGAGAGAGAGAGAGAGAGCAATAGAGAGAGAGACAGAGAGATAGATAGATAGAGAGGGTGATGTTCTCTTTTTGGCCCTGAAGGATAGAGATGATGGCTTCAGCTTGATACCTTCTGACAGGCTGATCCCTAAAACACATCCCAGCGCCATCCAAACCATGACTGGAACAGCAACACCTCGTCTTTATACTGTATGTCAGTATGTGATTTCAACACAGACACGCTCAGAGGATATATTGAAACATTGTAATTATCCAATTTATAGACCTTCTCATCTCATGGCTCATTCACTGTACTGCTGTTTAATAAGATGAGGGATACATATTCATAGTTGTGCTTAAATAAAAGCCTTCACACCTGCCATAGAGCTGAATATACTACCACTGTCAACGCAACGGGCTCACGAGAACTGCAAGCAGGGATCCATTACTGCCCATCTATTAGTTATGCCTTGACAGTTACACTCTTATTCACAGGCAGGGATCCATTGCTGCCCATCTATTAGTTATGCCTTGACAGTTACACTCTTACTCAGAGGCAGGGCTATTAATAGACCTCAGATCTTCCGCTCGTTTAGTTCTGTCAGAGCCCCCAATAACAACTCTGATTTGTGGCTACATGCTATGCTAACACCACATGCAGCACAACACTGAGGGACACTGATGGACAATCCACCATCAAATGCATCAGGGCAGGAAGGGAGCACAGAAAGTGTGTGTGTGGGAGTTACAGCGTGACAGAAAGCGTGTGGGAGTCACAGCCTGACAAGGAAATGACCCGGGTTCAGCGGGAACGTGCCTGTAATTCCCAATGACAGCCAGCAGTGGGCGCCATAGTCACACCTAAAACCCTGAGGCCTGTGATGTCAGTCCCATCAAAGCAGAAGCATGGGGCTTACCCAGATCCCCCCCCCCCCCCACCCCGGCCCCAACCTCACTTGGCGGAGCTCGACCGGCCGCCCTGTCGGAGCTGTCATAGCCCCCCCTAACCCCCCCCCCCCCCCCCCAACCCCCCCATTGTCTGTGATCCGTCTCCAAAGCAAACAGTTGGTGAGGCCTCCTCAGGAGCCGGGGCAGTGTACGGAAACAATGGACCCGTTTGATTGGCTCTCAGGGGGAGGGGGGGTATTATTTGGGGGTGGGGGGCAGGGCCTTGCATCTCCTTATGACTCTTAATGAGGAGAGGAGGGGGCGTGGCCTGCGTCTCCTTATGACTCTTAATGAGGAGAGGAGGGGGCGTGGCCTGCGTCTCCTTATGGCTCTTAATGAGGAGAGGAGGGGGCGTGGATAACAGTGTGACCGTGAACATGAGTGTGACCGTGACTGTGACTGTGATGCTGAACAGACTCACTGTACTGGGCAGAGGTGCTGGCCTGGGCTGGGGGGTAAAATATGTTACTCTCTCTCTCTCTTTATTGCTCTCTCTCTCTTTCTTTCTCTTTATCTCTCGCTCTCTCTTTTTTCTTTTTCTCTCTCTCTCTCTCTCACTCACACACACACACACACACACACACTGAAACCAAAAAAAACTGTCAAACGTTTACCAGGACGCATATAAACTAACAATGGATATGCAATGGTTCCATTCGTCTGCCTTCTCTCTCTTTCTCTCACTCTCTTTTCTGTCTGTCTGTTGCCTTTCTGTAAGCACACACACACACACACACACACACACACACACACACACACACACACACACACAGAGACACACACACACACACACACACACACACACGCACGCACATACAGACATTCATAATTCATCAGTCTCACCAGGCCATTTTATCTCCGCAGGACAGGAATGCTCAGCTACATTTGGCCGCCCACACACTCAGACACACACACACACATACACACATACACACACACACTCAGATACAGACACACACACTCAGACACACCTACTCACACACACGCACACACACACACACACACTCAGATACAGACACACACACTCAGACACACCTACTCACACACACGCACACACACACACACACACTCAGATACAGACACACACACTCAGACACACACACACACATACACACATACACACACACACACACACACACACACACACGCACATTCATTTACCACTGTCCCTGTCTGCCAAGCTCTCTCAATCAAAGTATCAGAATATCACTGCAGTATTTCTATCCTGATTGGCAGATGGAAGCCTAGTAATTAAAACACATTTAATTGAACGGTCACAGAAGGACGGCCAATGGCAGTAATCCCCATTTAACGCTACAGCACCTGGTAGAAACACACACACACACACACACACACACACACACACACACACACACACACACACACACACACCCTCTCACATACACACACACACACACACACACACCCTCTCACATACACAGAGACACAAAATGTTTGGCAGGTGTTAAGGAATTCCCTTGCCTTCCCTCCCTGTCTACAAAAAGCCACATCAGATTTATAACCCATTGCTACACAGCAGTGTGTGTGTGTGTGTGTGTGTGTGTGTGTGTGTGTGTGTGTGTGTGTGTGTATGTGTGTGTGTGTGTGTGTGTGTCCTGGCAGGTCTGTGCGTTTGCCTCCTCTAGCGTGTGTTAAACTCCAGCTCAGGGAGCAGTGTTGGCGGTCAGACCTTTCTCATAAATCCTGCAGACACTACTGCCATGCTACCGACCTGTTCCTTATAATATTGATATAAAGTGGATGTGTGTGTGTGTGTTTGTGTGTGTGCGTCTGTGTGTGTGTGTGTGTGTGTGTGTGTGTGCGCGTCTGTGTGTGTGTGTGTGTGTGTGTGTGTGTGTGTGTGTGTGTGTGTGTTTAGGTGTGTGTGTAGGTGTGTGTGGGTTTGCGTGGGTGTGTGTGTGTGTGTGTGTGTGTGTGTGTGTGTGTGTGTGCGTGGGTGGGGGGAATTACTGCACTAGGTAGAAATTCCTCCTTCATTCTGAGACCTACCTTACAGACTGACTGGTCGTAGCGTGTGTCATGTGTCCTTTAAGACAATGTGTATATTCAGTATGAAGTTATTTGACAGGTTGGTCTGACACTTGACTTTACACTTTACTATCTGTGTAAGTTTAGATCAGTGAATTTACTTGAGTTTTTTTTGTATTTTTTTAAAGCTTTTTCAGGAATGTGTTATTGTTAAGAAACATCTGTCCAGATGCTGTTATTGGATGACTACACACTCCTCATTCTTATGACTCACTGATTTGCAAACAATTCAATGAAAGTAAACAAAAAATTAGGAGATACAACTACTTAAAGAGTCTGCTTGAAACAGCAGAGATCTACTTCAGCATACGTCAGAAGCAATACTCTCTCTCTCTCTCTCTCTCTCTCTCTCTCTCTCTCTCTCTCTCTCTCTGTGTGTGTGTGTGTGTGTGTGTGTGTGTGTGTGTGTGTGTGTGTGTGTGTGTGTGTGTGTGTGTGTGTGTGTGTGTCCTGACTGCTTCACATGATGCCATCCTAGCTCGACTCTACAGGCGCCGTCATCACTCCTGACAGATGGCCTCTCTGCAGTGCAGTGGCGTCTGGTTTGGTAAGGCTTGAGTGAAAATACAGATAAGAACCTATGAAAGAACTCTCTGCTCCTGTAAGTTACACAGGCACTTACCTACATACATATTCAATTCAATTATATTCTATTCTATTTATTCAGCACCAATTTCACCTCGAGCAGAACCTTAGTTCAAGGGAGGGACCCAACTGCTTGGTGCCGGCGGATGCTTAGGGCTTTGCTTGCCCCATATGATTACATTGTATAGCTGATTTGCGGTTTGCCGTTTATAGCGTATTAATTCAATACTCGACCAAAAAATCTGAACCCAAAACGATGGAACAAATAGAACCTAGGTTAAAAATACCAGAGTTCCTCTTCAATGTTCTGAATAGGCCAAACAAGTTGAGGGTTACAGCGGCTCGGAAGACTGAGTGAGTTCCAGAACACAGAATGCCAAACAACACCCCCTGCCAGGGGCTTCTCTGTGTTACCGTAGCAACCATTACCAAGCCAACAAGTTCTGCTCTCTAGCCAATAGAACTCCCAAATCTGTGTGAATGAGCCTGTAGCTGCCCGATGTGAGCCAAACATAGAAGTGACTTGCATATGCATCATTCTACGACATTATGACAATAATATACACTACCACAGAGGATATCAAGAATTGCGTGTTGTTATTCAAGTTGTTAAGAAAATTAGTCATCAATAATAAAAATAAACAACAACAACGATGTAAATACCCCCCCTCCCGCATAAAGTGTATACAATGTCTATAGTTCTCTTCACAGACCTATTTAAAAGTGCCTATTGTTACTGTTTGTTTCACACTATACTAAAAACCAGAAGTGCTGTTCAACATAGTGGACCTTCCGTGCCGTAAACAGTTTACACTTGCACATGCGCACCCCCAGATCTACGCTTGACTCACATCGGGCAACTACAGAGCTAATCACTTTAGCCATCAGTGTGGCTCATAATAAAGCTGCTGGTTTATTGTGCACTAAGGTGATCGCCACCTTCATGCATTCAGCTTGTGCTTACGTAATACTTAGTATTATTAGTCATTTAATATTTGTGGTCACTGCCTTGACTAAACTCTGGTCACGCTAACTTAGCACCTTTCAAAGTGAGCCTGTAGCCCTGCCCTGATGAGATCCCTGCTTGTGAAAGTGAGTTGGATTGGGTGTGTGTGTGTGTGTGTGTGTGAGTTGGATAAGGTGTGTGTGTGTGTGTGTGTGTGTGTGAGTTGGATTGGGTTGGCTGGTGAGTTTTTTATAGAGAGAGAGTATCAGGTGAGGATCCTGAGCATTAAAGTGGAGCTTGCCAGGTGACTAATCACATCCTCTTTCAGGGGATATGAGTGTGTGTGTGTGTGTGTGTGTGTGTGTGTGTGTGTGTGTGTGTGTGGATGTGGGTGTGTGTGTGTGTGTGTGTGTGTGGGTGTGGGTGTGTGTGTGTTTGTGTGTGTGTGTGAGTGTGAGTGTGGGTGTGGGTGTGTGTGTGTTTGTGTGTGAGTGTGGGTGTGGGTGTGTGTGTGTTTGTGTGTGTGTGTGTGTGTGTGTGTGTGTGTGTGTGTGTGTGTGTGTGTGTGTGTGTGTGTGTGTGTGTGTGTGTGTGTGTGTGTGTGTGTGTGTGTGTGTGTGTGTGTGTGTGCGTTTGTATGATGATGGATGTGTGTGCATGTAGAGAGGATGTGGGTTTGGGACCACATAGCATACCGCCACGCCATGTTTAACTATATAATGTTGAGGATTATGAAATGATATGGAAACAGAGCCTGGTAATACCATGGAAACAGAGCCTGGTAATACCATGGAAACAGAGCCTGGTAATACCATGGAAACAGAGCCTGGTAATACCATGGAAACAGAGCCTGGTAATACCATGGAAACAGAGCCTGGTAATACCACGGAAACAGGTTTCCTTTTACTGAATAGTTTCAGCTGTTACCAACATAAACCTCAGATAACTACAATTGTAACTTGAATTGATGGGTAATAGAGGAAATGTTTTTATGAATTGGTTGTCTACATCTGAGGTAACTAGTCACAACTATACGGTAAACAGTTAGTAATTAGGGGACTGTACAAGGAAGGGTTCCCACATGACTACTATCCAGATAATACCAGGCCTCTTTCTCTTCACTCTCTGTTTTTGTCTTCACATCACATCACCTCCTTTTTTGGCCACTTAAACTCTCACTCACTCTCATACCATGCATACTTAAACTCTCTTTCACTCTACCACTCTCTATCTCTCTCTCTCTCACACACACACGCAGTCCTCTCTCACTCTACCCCTCTCTATCACACACACACACACAGACACACACGCAGTCCTCTCTCACAGTCTCGGTTAAAGCATGCGCAGGGTTACATAACAGTCCTTACAGGCAAATGAGCAGTCATCTAGAGCTGGCTGCATTAACTCACACACACACACACATACACACACACACACACACACAAAGCCTGGTCATCTAGAGCTGGCTGCATTAAAACACACACACACACACACACACACACACACACACACACACACACACACACACACACACACACACACACACTCACACACACACACACACACACACACAGCCTGGTCATCTAGAGCTGGCTGCATTAAAACACACACACACACACACACACACACACACACACACACACACACACACACACACACACTCACACACACACACACACACACACACAGCCTGGTCATCTAGAGCTGGCTGCATTAACTCTTACAAGCCTGGACTACAGAGAGGGAGAGAGAGGGAGGGAGAGGGAGAGAAAGACAGACAGAGAGACAAAGAGGGAGGGAGAGTGAGAGAGAGAGGGGTGGGGTGAGGAGCGAAAGGAAGAGAGAAGGATGTCCGTTGGAGTAAAGAGATTGAGGGAGAGAGAAATAGATACTACTCCATCCAGTGCCATTGAGAGTTTGAACTGAGATGTAATATTCATGGTCTAGTTTATTTTGTGCCCTTGGGAGGGCATCCATCGGGAGGGGTGGGGTGAGGAGGGCATCCATTGGGATTTGGGCACACCTATGCAACCTCACCCTGCACTCCTGGGAACATTAAGCTTTACTGTGCCCCAGCCAGGCCTGAGCGAGGAAAAATGAAATCACTTCATAGTAATGTGCTGCTGTGAGGCCTGTGCGAGGTGTGTGTGTGTGTGTGTGTGTGTGTGTGTGTGTGTGTGTGTGTGTGTGTGTGTGTGCGTGTGTGTGTGTGTGTGTGTGTGTGTGTGTGTGGGTTATGAAATCACTTCATGGTAATGTGCTGCTGTGGGGACTGTGCGTGGTGTGTGTGTGTGTGTGTGTGTGTGAGGAGTTATGAAATCACTTCATGGTAATGTGCTGCTATGAGGCGGCTGCTTCTTTAACACACTATCACAAGGTTAACATGGCAGATTTGGATTTGTATCATGTAGTGTTCAATGTATACCGTTTGTATTGTAGTTGTCATATTGGACATCTGAAGTGACTACAGGTCAACAAGAAGACTTCTACAAGTTGAGATAATTAGAATAGTATCAATGAGAAACTGACTGTTTCTTTTTCCAATTATATTACTTATACTTACTTATCTACTATGTCCTAAAAACAGATGCTACTGAATTCCTCTATGAGTAAAAAGAACAGACTCCAATCATGCGTTGGATGCCTGCAGTGGGATATCAACACTGGTGTGGATGCCTGCAGTGGGATATCAACACTGGTGTGGATGCCTGCAGTGGGATATCAACACTGGTGTGGATGCCTGCAGTGGGATATCAACACTGGTGTGGATGCCTGCAGTGGGATATCAACACTGGTGTAGATTCACCGCAGTGGGATATCAACACTGGTGTGGATGCCTGCAGTGGGATATCAACACTGGTGTGGATGCCTGCAGTGGGATATCAACACTGGTGTGGATGCCTGCAGTGGGATATCAACACTGGTGTAGATTCACCGCAGTGGGATATCAACACTGGTGTGGATGCCTGCAGTGGGATATCAACACTGGTGTGGATGCCTGCAGTGGGATATCAACACTGGTGTGGATGCCTGCAGTGGGATATCAACACTGGTGTGGATGCCTGCAGTGGGATATCAACACTGGTGTGGATGCCTGCAGTGGGATATCAACACTGGTGTGGATGCCTGCAGTGGGATATCAACACTGGTGTGGATGCCTGCAGTGGGATATCAACACTGGTGTGGATGCCTGCAGTGGGATATCAACACTGGTGTGGATGCCTGCAGTGGGATATCAACACTGGTGTGGATGCCTGCAGTGGGATATCAACACTGGTGTGGATGCCTGCAGTGGGATATCAACACTGGTGTGGATGCCTGCAGTGGATAATCAACACTGGTGTGGATGCCTGCAGTGGATAATCAACACTGGTGTGGATGCCTGCAGTGGATAATCAACACTGGTGTGGATGCCTGCAGTGGGATATCAACACTGGTGTGGATGCCTGCAGTGGGATATCAACACTGGTGTGGATGCCTGCAGTGGGATATCAACACTGGTGTGGATGCCTGCAGTGGGATATCAACACTGGTGTGGATGCCTGCAGTGGGATATCAACACTGGTGTGGATGCCTGCAGTGGGATATCAACACTGGTGTGGATGCCTGCAGTGGGATATCAACACTGGTGTGGATGCCTGCAGTGGGATATCAACACTGGTGTGGATGCCTGCAGTGGGATATCAACACTGGTGTGGATGCCTGCAGTGGGATATCAACACTGGTGTGGATGCCTGCAGTGGATAATCAACACTGGTGTGGATGCCTGCAGTGGATAATCAACACTGGTGTGGATGCCTGCAGTGGATAATCAACACTGGTGTGGATGCCTGCAGTGGGATATCAACACTGGTGTGGATGCCTGCAGTGGGATATCAACACTGGTGTGGATGCCTGCAGTGGGATATCAACACTGGTGTGGATGCCTGCAGTGGGATATCAACACTGGTGTGGATGCCTGCAGTGGGATATCAACACTGGTGTGGATGCCTGCAGTGGGATATCAACACTGGTGTGGATGCCTGCAGTGGGATATCAACACTGGTGTGGATGCCTGCAGTGGGATATCAACACTGGTGTGGATGCCTGCAGTGGGATATCAACACTGGTGTGGATGCCTGCAGTGGGATATCAACACTGGTGTGGATGCCTGCAGTGGGATATCAACACTGGTGTGGATGCCTGCAGTGGGATATCAACACTGGTGTGGATGCCTGCAGTGGGATATCAACACTGGGCAGGATTCACCGCAGTGTTCCACGATGACAAGAGGCGTGTCCTCCTTACCTGTCCGGTCGTCATAGCGCCACACGGGCACGCTGGTGGCCATCTTGAGGGGGGAGTCGGAGGGGACAGGGATGGAGACGTGGATGGGGTCGGACACGGAGATGCTGCTGCCGTTCTGAGCCGAGAGGAGGGCACACACCGCCGCCACCGCTGTCAGCTCCACCCAGCTGCTGTTGGGCCCTGGAGACCCAGAGAAGAAGACATGTCAGTGTCATGCACACACGCACGCACGCACGCACGCACGCACGCACACACACACACACACACACACACACACACACACACACACACACACACACACACACACACACACACACACACACACACACACACACACACACACACACACACACACACACACACACACACACACACACACACACACACACACACACACACACACACACACACACACACACACACACACACACACACACACACACACACACACACACACACACACACACACACACACACACACACACACACACACACACACAGTTCCTGACAGTGTCGTGTTGCTCAAGGAGCATTAATGTGGAGACCCAGAGAAGAAGACATGTCAGCGTCGTGTTCCTCTCACACACACACACACACACACACACACACACACACACACACACACACACACACACACACACACACACACACACACACACACGTCAGTGTAGTGTTCCTCAGCATTAATGTGGAGACCCAGAGAAGAAGACATGTCAGTGTCGTGTTCCTCAAGCAGCATTAATTCAATTCAATTCAATTTCATTTGTATAGCGCCATAACAATACAAATGCCTCTAGGCGCTTAATTAATAAATGCGAATGTAGAAAGGTCTGCCACACCTACAGACACAGGAGTTTAAGAGTCTCCCTAAGATGAAGTCTCCTACAGACACAGGAGTTTAAGAGTCTCCCTAAGATGAAGTCTCCTACAGACACAGGAGTTTAAGAGGCTCCTACAGACACAGGAGTTTAAGAGTCTCCCTAAGATGAAGTCTCCTACAGACACAGGAGTTTAAGAGTCTCCCTAAGATGAAGTCTCCTACAGACACAGGAGTTTCAGAGTCTCCCTAAGATGAAGTCTCCTACAGACACAGGAGTTTAAGAGTCTCCCTAAGATGAAGTCTCCTACAGACACAGGAGTTTAAGAGTCTCCCTAAGATGAAGTCTCCTACAGACACAGGAGTTTAAGAGTCTCCTACAGACACAGGAGTTTAAGAGTCTCCCTAAGATGAAGTCTCCTACAGACAAAGGAGTTTAAGAGTCTCCTACAGACACAGGAGTTTCAGAGTCTCACTAAGATGAAGTCTCCTACAGACACAGGAGTTTAAGAGGCTCCTACAGACACAGGAGTTTAAGAGGCTCCTACAGACACAGGAGTTTAAGAGGCTCCTACAGACACAGGAGTTTAAGAGTCTCCCTAAGATGAAGTCTCCTACAGACACAGGAGTTTAAGAGTCTCCCTAAGATGAAGTCTCCTACAGACACAGGAGTATAAGAGGCTCCTACAGACACAGGAGTTTAAGAGTCTCCTACAGACACAGGAGTTTAAGAGGCTCCCTAAGATGAAGTCTCCTACAGACACAGGAGTTTAAGAGTCTCCCTAAGATGAAGTCTCCTACAGACACAGGAGTTTCAGAGTCTCCCTAAGATGAAGTCTCCTACAGACACAGGAGTTTAAGAGTCTCCCTAAGATGAAGTCTCCTACAGACACAGGAGTTTAAGAGTCTCCCTAAGATGAAGTCTCCTACAGACACAGGAGTTTAAGAGTCTCCTACAGACACAGGAGTTTAAGAGTCTAAAGTCTAAAAAGAGTTTAAACTCCTGTGTCTGTAGGAGACTTCATCTTAGGGAGACTCTTAACCCTTCCAAAACGATGTGCGCCCGTGGGGCGTTTGGTGGTATTTCTATTATTAGAATGTAAAATCTCCGCGAGTTTTTGTCCTCCAAACATAAAACTAACACCCTGAGAAAGCTTGAATCTTCTAGTTTTCAAAATAATCGAAACAAACAAATGAATGAGCACTTTGTAAGGAGAATACAGGTAAAGCCTTGCATATTTCTCTCTCAGAGTGTATAAGCAACCGGTGATTGCCCACCCATTAGCAGATTAGGGCTATTCATATGATAAGCTCATGGTAAATCTCGGATCGCTATTGGGTAATGACGTTGCAGTAAAACGTGAGAAAACGCCCCATTTTCCCGTATAAACAAGGCAGCATGTAAGGATGTTTACATTTGGACTGAAGAGATACATGATGGCGAACTCCTTCTCTGCTGCCGAAGCCTTGCGCCAAATTCAAGAAGACCTAGTCGGCGAGGAGGAAACCACATCCTCGGATGAGAGCGATGACGATATGGAAGATGAACACATGCACTTTGAGCTTCGTCTTTACCCCGTTGAGGATATCCCTGTTGAGTAAGTTTTATTTGTTTATTTGTTCACCTAGCTCTTGTAATGAATGCTGTTGATTAACTTATAGGGAGTAAAATGCTCCTCTGAGTTGAACGAAATATTTTAGTATGCTACTGTTTGCATAGTGAATAAATTACTTCATGCTTCTAAGACTATTGTATGGTAGAATATAATTCTCAGAGTTGCGTTAATGATGTTAGGCTATATCAACGATTGTTGTTGACGTTTCGAGTTGGTTGTCTGTGCTGATATAAGTAAAACATACTTGGTGACTATATTGCAGCCATTGATGTAAAAATGCAAACGTGTCTTACTGTTATAGCGAGTAAAATGCACGTCGGTATGCTATGAGTTGAATGGAATGTTTAGTATGCTACTATTTGCAGAGCGATTCAATCACTTTATGTCGCTAAGACTATTGTAGTAGAAAACATATTTAATTAACAGAGTTGGGTAAATGATAACAGGCTACACATATAAACGATTGTTGTCTGTTCCGAGATTAGTAAAACATAGAACTACATGGTGACTATATTGCAGCAGATGATGAAAATTGCAATCGCTAAAAACGTGTCTTACTACTGTGGGTAGTCGTTAGTGTTATTATGACGCGTATGGTAGGTGTGAATCAAAACTAGGAGGTGTTTGTGATCGAAACTGTAGTCGTTAGAGCGCTAAAGTGATAAGTGTTACAATGCCCGAACATAAAATGAAAGAGCAACAGTTCATTTTATTTTACTTTATTACAGAAACTTGGAGAACATTGCACCTACACCGCCAAGGAAGAGAGCACGCTGTCAGCCTAACCCAGATCTGTCGTCATGGAAGTCAGAGGGTGACAATGATGCAACTCCATCAGCACTGAGGTTTTTTCCTGCAAGGGAGCCTGGTGTGCAGCTGAATGCAGCAGACAACCACACTCCTCTAGACCTCTTCAAGTTGTTCTTTTCAGAGGATGCTGTGGAAACCCTCTGCCAGAACACCAACAAGCAAGCTGCTAGGAGCATTGCCAGAGGTGTAAAGTACAAATGGGTGGATGTTGGAGTTGCTGAATTCTACAGATACATTGGACTGGTTTCTACATGTGCATGATCAAGCTGGATCACATTTCTGACTACTGGAGGAGAAACACCATCTTGTCCATCCCTTTTGTGGCAGATGTGATGGTAAGAGACAGGTACCAAACCATATCATGGAATGTGCACATGAGTGACCCAAGCGAGGACATGGTGAATGATGCCTACCTTTATGTACCTACTTTTATGCACCTTATCTTATGTACCTACCATGCCTTTACTTTTATGCACCTTATTAAATTCACCTTCTTATGCACCAAGCTTGTTTGCAATTTCTTGTATGTACTTTCAAAGCTGATGGTTGTGGGGGAGAGATAGCCAATCCAACACCAATCCTTCACAGGCCCGGTGTGGGCACTGTGGGCTAGGGCCAGCCCACACCAGTCCTACACAGGCCCGGTGTGGGCTTGCCCAAGCGGGGCCTGCAGCTTTGGGTTCACTGTGGGCTGTCACCGGATAGCCCAACAAAGTCTAAGCTGCCCAGAAAACCCATGCTGGGCCTGTGCGGGCTGCCACATATGGGTTGCCCACTTTGAGGGCTGCCCACGCAGGCCCTTTGAGGGCTACCCACGCAGGCCCTTTGAGGGCTACCCACGCAGGCCCTTTGAGGGTTGCCCACGCAGGCCCTTTGAGGGTTGCCCACTTTGAGGGCTGCCCACGCAGGCCCTTTGAGGGCTACTAACGCAGGCCCTTTGAGGGCTACCCACGCAGGCCCTTTGAGGGCTGCCCACGCAGGCCCTTTGAGGGTTGCCCACTTTGAGGGCTGCCCACGCAGGCCCTTTGAGGGCTACCCACGCAGGCCCTTTGAGGGCTACCCACGCAGGCCCTTTGAGGGTTGCCCACGCAGGCCCTTTGAGGGTTGCCCACTTTGAGGGCTGCCCACGCAGGCCCTTTGAGGGCTACCCACGCAGGCCCTTTGAGGGCTATCCACGCAGGCCCTTTGAGGGTTGCCCACGCAGGCCCTTTGAGGGTTGCCCACTTTGAGGGTTGCCCACGCAGGCCCTTTGAGGGCTACCCACGCAGGCCCTTTGAGGGCTATCCACGCAGGCCCTTTGAGGGCTGCCCACGCAGGGCCCTTTGAGGGCTGCCCACGCAGGGCCCTTTGAGGGCTGCCTACACAGGACCCCTGAGCTTTTGCTCATTGGCAAAATGCTGGCCCCACAGTAATGGCCCTGCGTGGGCAGCCCTAACATAGCCCACAGGAGCCCTCACTAGGCCCACACAGAGCCTGCACTCATTTTTTGCTCATTTATTTATTGAATTTATTTATATATGATAGTAAAAAATAGAAAGTGTTTGTTCTGCAAATCTAAATGGATGCAGTTACAGCATAACTAACATCTGTATAGTCAGAAATGTACAATAGCCAAAAGGAATTCAAATTAAAGACTTTATTAATACAAGTGTGTGTGTATGTGTGTTTGTATACAGAAAAGCTCTATAAAAAAATTAATTATTATTATTATTATTATTATTATTGAGCTTTGTCAAACCAAACTCCGAGGTAGAAAATGTATAACTTTTGAGTTTGGGTGGACAAAGCTCACGTGGACTACTGGTAAGGGTGTTGGGCTGGAAAGCGTAAGGTCATCGGTTCAATCCCCAAGCGGCAGGAAAAATGTGCTGTGCTTCACTTCACTGTGTGCTGTGTGTATCACAACCCTGGATGGGTAAAATGCAAAGATCAAATTCAGAGTGTGTGTGTGTCACTACCTTGGATGGGTAAAATGTAGAAATCAAATTCAGAGTGTGTGAGTCTCTACCCTGGATAGGTAAAATGCAGAGATCAAATTCAGAGTGTGTGTGAGTCTCTACCCTGGATGGGTAAAATGCAGAGATCAAATTCAGAGTTTGTGTGTGTGTGTGCCAGTTTTTTACTTTCACTTTTATGTTTTACTATTATATATAAATATATTCAATAAATAAATGAGCCAAAAATGAGTGCAGGCTCTGTGTGGGCCTAATGAGGGCTCCTGTGGGCTATGTTAGGGCTGCCCACGCAGGGCCAGCACTGAGGGGCCAGCACTTGGCCAATGAACAAAAGCTCAGGGGCCCTGCGTGGGCCTTGTGAGGGCTCCTGTGGGCTGTGTTAGGGCTGCCAACGCAGGGCCAGCAATGAGGGGCCGGCACTTTGCCAATGAGCAAAAGCTCAGGGGCCCGGCATGGGCAGCCCTCAAAGGGCCCTTGTGCCAGCCCTAAGGGGGCCCGTATAGGGCCTGTGGAGGCTTGCTTGCTGGGACAGGTGAGCCATACTGGGGAGGGGCACTCACAGGGCAGTTTACACCTCTTTCATCAATATGCATAGTGGTCTAGGTGGAAAAAAGTGTCACCTTGTAAAATTCTTATAATTAGTGTAGAAATCACACACACTTTCTGAATGCTAAACTCACCTATGTGGAGCAAACACATATGTTTACAAGGTTCAGAGTAAAAAAGAAAACTTCCAAAATATTTAGAATGTGTTTTTTGTAAAAAGTCTGAGCACCTCTAAAGCTAGAGTATATTTTAGTGTCTTTAGATTTAATTTAAATACAAAACTTTTTTTACTACATTTATTTTACTCTCATTTTATTATTGCTGAGTTGTTCTAGAATATAATCATAAATTCCACTTTTGCCTAATGGTTTTTAGTTAGGTGAAATATACAAAAATATCAGGCATGGCAGACTACCTAACAGAGTAAAAAAAAGCCCTCTGGGTTGGAAGTGTTAAGAGTCTCCCTAAGATGAAGTCTCCTACAGACAAAGGAGTTTAAGAGTCTCCCTAAGATGAAGTCTCCTACAGACACAGGAGTTTAAGAGGCTCCCTAAGATGAAGTCTCCTACAGACACAGGAGTTTAAGAGTCTCCCTAAGATGAAGTCTCCTACAGACACAGGAGTTTAAGAGTCTCCCTAAGATGAAGTCTCCTACAGACACAGGAGTTTAAGAGTCTCCCTAAGATGAAGTCTCCTACAGACACAGGAGTTTAAGAGTCTCCTACAGACACAGGAGTTTAAGAGGCTCCCTAAGATGAAGTCTCCTACAGACACAGGAGTTTAAGAGTCTCCTACAGACACAAGAGTTTAAGAGTCTCCTACAGACACAGGAGTTTAAGAGTCTCCTACAGACACAGGAGTTTAAGAGTCTCCCTAAGATGAAGTCTCCTACAGACACAAGAGTCTCACTAAGATGAAGTCTCCTACAGACACAGGAGTTTAAGAGTCTCCTACAGACACAGGAGTTTAAGAGTCTCACTAAGATGAAGTCTCCTACAGACACAGGAGTTTAAGAGGCTCCTACAGACACAGGAGTTTAAGAGTCTCCCTAAGATGAAGTCTCCTATAGACACAGGAGTTTAAGAGTCTCCCTAAGATGAAGTCTCCTACAGACACAGGAGTTTAAGAGTCTCCTACAGACACAGGAGTTTAAGAGTCTCCCTAAGATGAAGTCTCACCTACAGACACAGGAGTTTAAGAGGCTCCCTAAGATGAAGTCTCTGATAATGTGTCAAGTTGCGACACATGTAGGTTAAATGGATTGCCCTTTGGCAAAGTTGTGTGCCTTTTTGTTCAAATTAATCTGCAGGTTGTTCGTGCTTATGGCATCAGTGCCGACCTATCAACCTCCCCCCATTCACACCCACACACAGACACACACACACACACGCACAGTGTTCTCATGCAGTCATCTGCTTTCTTCCAGAGAGTTCTCCACTGAATCCTCATATGCTGGTTCTTCAGAGAGGTCAGAAGGTTTTTCTAAGAAGGTCAGAAAGTTTTCCCCTTCAAGCGACTAATGGAGAAGCATCCAAGCTGTTTGGTGATGACACTTCCAGAAACGGAATGAAAGCCTCATCTTTGTGTACTGAACAGTAAACATCTGTGTAAGATCTGCAGTACATAATATTGATTGTCTGGATCCAGAGGGAACACAGCGGACTGTCATCACTTCATGAGAAAAAATGCGTCATGCTGTTGAAAATAAACTTGATGGAGTACGATGGCAGCTGTGTTTATGCTTTGCTTTAGTCATATTTCATAATCTGATGCATGCACCAAGAACAGTAGAGACAGATTTCCAAACACACCGCTTGATGTGTTGTCTAAATTCTGCTTAGAATGAAGAGTGCTCAACAAATAAAATGAATTATTATTATTATTATTTGTCTCGCCAAACCCCTAAATCAGGTCACATCTATGTTAGAACATCTGAATGTGTCCGTTCAGCCTTTCACAGTAGTGCAGGGTTAGGAAAACTGTCCTCCACAATAGCAGATTCACCTCACAGAGCTCAGCCAGGAAGTGCCAAAAATCAAAAAAGACTCTCTGCATTCTGGGGATAATGCATTTACAATCTGTTTGACAGCATGTGTGTTTGCATGGACAAGGTGCTCTGGAGAACGTGACAGTGTGTGTTTGCATGGACAAGGTGCTCTGGAGAACGTGACAGCGTGTGTTTGCATGGACAAGATGCTCTGCAGAACGTGACAGCGTGTGTTTGCATGGACAAGGTGCTCTGGAGAACGTGACAGTGTGTGTTTGCATGGACAAGGTGCTCTGGAGAACGTGACAGTGTGTGTTTGCATGGACAAGGTGCTCTGGAGAACGTGACAGTGTGTGTTTGCATGGACAAGGTGCTCTGGAGAACGTGACAGTGTGTGTTTGCATGGACAAGGTGCTCTGGAGAACGTGACAGTGTGTGTTTGCATGGACAAGGTGCTCTGGAGAACGTGACAGTGTATGTTTGCATGGACAAGATGCTCTGGAGAACGTGACAGTGTGTGTTTGCATGGACAAGGTGCTCTGGAGAACGTGACAGTGTATGTTTGCATGGACAAGATGCTCTGGAGAACGTGACAGTGTGTGTTTGCATGGACAAGGTGCTCTGGAGAACGTGACAGTGTATGTTTGCATGGACAAGGTGCTCTGGAGAACGTGACAGCATGCTAGCTAGCGCTATGTATTCCATCAGTGCCAGGGCCGTGATGTTCAGGACCATGACACGGCACATTCAAACTGTGAGTTATGTGTGGAATTGTGCGTGTGTGTGTGTGTGGGTGCGCAATCATCATTGCAAATGTTGACAATTGCAAATAGCACGATTCGACGACAACAGCAGCTAGCTTGTAGGTGTGAGCTAACTTTGGGATCCTGTCTGTTTTTCTTCGTACGTTCTGAGATAAAGAGAGACTGATTCCACTGGAGTGTGTTAACAGAGTGACTCACTCACTCAGAGCTGTTTCCAGACCAGAGGCAGACCAGAGGCTCACACACACACACACACACACACACACACACACACACACACACACACACACACACACACACAGAGGCAGACCAGAGGCAGACCCAGAGCTCAAC
>NC_137916.1:31546011-31548511 GCF_963457725.1 Sprattus sprattus | reverse complement strand
AAATCTGACATTCTCTCTCTCTCTCTCTCTCTCTCTCTTTCACACACACTCAGACACACACACATGTGGTTTTGGGAGGACATTTAACTGTCTGGACTTTGAACTCCTGCCTGGCGTCCACATGATTCTTTAGCTCAGTTACCCTCAGTCTTATATTCTTCTCATCTCCCATAAGTCTCTCAAACACACACACACACACACACACACACACACACACACACACACACACACACACACACACACACACAGTGATCTGCCCTGGATGGAGGTACAGAGCCAGCAACCCCCCCCCAACATGCATACCGCTCCCCAGGGACTGAGAGAGGGATTGGGGCTCTGATCTCCTGTAAGCTCCCGTGCTAAAACACACACACAGACACACACACACCGTGCTAAAACACACACACACACACACACACAGACACACACACAGACACACACACACACAGACACACACACACACACACACACACACACACACACACAGACACACACACACACACACACACACACACAGACACACACACAGACACACACACACACACACACACACACACACACACACACACACACACACACACACACACACACACACACACACACACACACAGACACACACACAGACACACACACACACACAGACACACACACAGACACACACACAGACACAGACACACACACAGACACACACACACACACAGACACACACACAGACACACACACAGACACACCCACACACACAGACACACACACACACACAGACACACACACAGACACACACACAGACACACACACACACACAGACACACACACAGACACACACACAGACACACACACACACACAGACACAGACACACACACAGACACACACACAGACACACACACAGACACACACACACACACACACACACACACAGACACACACACACACACACACACACACACACACACACACACACACACACACACACACAGACACAGACACAGACACACACACACACACACACACACACACAGACACACACACACACACACACACACACACACACACACACACAGACACACACACAGACACACACACACACACAGACACACACACACACACACACACACACACACACACACACACACACACACACACACACACACACACACACACACACACACACACACACACACACACACACACACACACAGACACACACACAGACACACACACACACACACACACACACACAGACACTGTGCTAAAACACTCATTCGCTCACACTGACGTGGAGGAGGCCGGCCCCCGTCTCATTGGAGCTGGTCCCAGGCCAGATGGCTGGCTGCTCTCATCTGTGTCTGTCTGAGTGTGTGTGTGTGTGTGTGTGTGTGTGTGTGTGTGTCTGTCTGTCTGAGACGGTAAGATCCTGCTCATCAGACATCCCAGGCTTACATCTCAACGCAGTCGTATCGCCCATACTGTTTATCCGGAATAGCAATGGGATGTTTATACTGCATACCAAGGGGACACTATTTAACACTGTGTGCCCGGTGTTAGTGTTGTTACATTCTTTCTGAAGGCACTTTGCTTCACCTTGACATGCTGTATATTGACTTAAATAATGCGGGGATGCCATCAGACATTTGTAATTAAAAATTGGTGGTTGCATAGGCTCCATTCAGTGTGTTACAGACACACACACATACACAAACACACTCCATTCAGTTCTGTGAGGGAAGGGGAACAAGAGAGTCTGTGAGAGACAGACAACAGGTTTATGTAGGTATGAATTTGGAAAGGGTTCATGCAAGCACCTCCCCCTACCATATAAATCAGACTGCAGATGAAATTCTGTGTCCGTGTGTGTATGTGTGTGTGTGTGTGTGTGTGTGTGTGTGTGTGTGTGTGTGTGTGTGTGTGTGTGTGTGTGTGTGTGTGTGTGTGTGTGTGTGTGTGTGTGTGTGTGTGTGTGTGTGTGTGTGTGTGTGGGTGTGTGGGTGCCTGTGTGTGTGTGTGTGCCAAGGCTCTCCCTGTGCCGGCCCTTCTCCCCACAACAGATGCCCACTGTTCAGGGGTGCCCAAGGGAAACGGGTGGCCAGGGGAGAGCCGGGCCGGGTACCAAAAGAACCCCCTGTTCTCTGCATTGCTGACCCTCATCACGTCCGCTGCTCTGGGTGAACTCCAGAACCAAGAGCCTGGTCATGAAAGAGAGGGTGGACAGAGGAACAGGAAACAAGTTCGGGGGGGGCAGGAAGCAGACTGGGGAGAAGACCAAAGGAGGGGCGTCCAAGAGCTTTGTCACCGTCACGATGGACACACACACACACACACACACACACACACACACACACACACACACACACACACACACACACACACACACACACACACACACACACACACACACACACACACACACACACACACACACACGGCACGGTGGGCAAGAACCAGAGGGCACACTGAGCCCTAAAACCTGGGTGGGACCAGATGTCATCGGGGACCCCTGGCAAG
>NC_137916.1:31539653-31543311 GCF_963457725.1 Sprattus sprattus | reverse complement strand
CATAACAAAAGAAAACAGAAAGAAAAACTACAAATAAACTCTTATAAAAAGCAAAGTGCAAACACTAGTTCCCCATTGATCACAGAACACACTGCCCCCTTATAAGACCACACACTTTCAAATCCATCAAGATTTCCTGTGGAAGTATAAAATGAAAACTCCATTATTACTCTTGTTCTAATGAGTCTAAATAAAACAGTTAACACATCAGTGTCCGAGTCTTGTTCTATTTTGTTCTTTCTACTAATGTAGACCGCCATTTTTGCGTTACCTAAAATAAAATTGATCAATTCTCCTTTTGATTTGTTCATTTTGCTATATTTAAAACCAAGAATGAACATTTGTTTTAAAAAAATGTCATCAAAAGCCTTAAAAAAGCTGTGCAAAAAATCAAACAATGGGCATAATCTTACACACTTCAAAAACGCATGAAATACGGTCTCCCTTTCTTTGCAAAAAGGACAGTCCTGAGTGACCTCTGGATTTATAACAGAAATAAAAGAATTCACTGCCACTATTCCCTGCAACACCCTCCATTGCAAATCCCCCATCCTTTTTGTTAATGGCAGCTTGTACAGTGCTCTCCATTCCGGCTTAACATTACTTGCTAGGGCTAACACACTTCGCCAGGGTGTGTCGACTCTGGAGCTTAGCCACTTCTTATTTAATACTTTCACACAATTTCTGTACATAACATTACCGCTGACTTCGTCGAAGTCCATTTTCACTAACTCAGTAGAATCATCCACTTCTGGGAACAAAAGTAATTTAGGGAAAGGGTCAGTGTGATCCGGAACTATCAGACCCTTTCCATAAGCCTTCAGTAGGTTTTGTTCCTCTGGTGTGAGGGCATTCCTTAGCCTCTGTAAAATCTGTCCCATTACACGCATTGATCTGAGTCCCATCCGACTCATCATTTCCTCAACATTTTTTAGTTTGTGTCCACATAGGTTTACAATTTCATGCAGAGTTATTACTCCTGTCTGACAAAGTCTTGTGTTTAAAGCAGGGCTGCCACCAGTTATGTCCAGCCTTGCCCCATTTATCACAGGCTCATTTAAAAGCCAATGTACAGATACATCCTCGTCATCTTCCTCTTCATTCCTTTGTACCTTAAATAAAATCCACACTTTGAAAAGTCCTTTGTAAAAACCAGGTAATCCCATTGTGTCCACTTTAGCAGGGTCCATTAAAAACAAGGATTTATCCTGTCCCAATCCTCCCACAGTGCGTAGGATTGTATTTGCCACTCCTCTCCAGGTCAGTTTCTCTGGCCCTGTGAGAAGCCTCTGAATGAAATGCATTCTGAAAGCTGCACCTCTACTAGCCAAGTGCACGATTCCTTGTCCTCCCTCATCTCTAGGAAGATATAAAACGCTTTGAGGAAGCCAATGCAGTCGGTCCCAAAAGAAATCAATTAAAAGTGCTTGTACATTGGCCAATAGGTTTGGCGGTGGATCCAAGACAGCCAAACGATGCCATAAAAAAGATGCTACCAAGTTATTTATAATCAGACAGCGTCCCCTGTATGACATCTGTGGTAAAAGCCATGTCCATTTCTTTAACCGTCCCTTTACTTTCTCAAGAATTCCATCCCAATTCTTTTTAACCATATTCTCATCCCCAAGAAAAACCCCAAGATATTTAAATCCCCCCTTTTTCCATTTCAACCCCTCTGGGAGTTTTGGCAAATCATCTGTCCAATTGCCCATCTGAATTGCCTCACTTTTACCCCAATTCACTTTTGCAGAGGATATTCGTCCAAATTTGTGTGATACTTGAATCAATGTGTCAACATCACTTTGACTATTTACCACCACCACCACATCATCAGCATAGGCAGAGAGGGAAAAAACATTATCACAGTTTGGCAAGGACAACCCCGACATTTTAGACCTTAAATTGTGTAGAAAAGGCTCTATTGCCATGGAATAGAGCATTCCAGACAAGGAACAACCTTGTCTCACACCCCTGCAAGCTTTAAAAGGGGAACACAAACTACCATTCACTTTCAATACACTTTCAATGTTATTGTACAACATTTTAACATTACGAATAAACCCTTCATTAAAACCAAAAACCTCTAAAACCCTCCATAAATAATTATGCTCAACTCGATCAAACGCCTTTTCCTGATCCATGAACACAAAGCCAAATTCCTTTTTCATGCTATTAGATATTTCAATAACATCTCTTATAAGTACAATATTATCAAAAATGGACCGCTCAGGAACACAGTATGTTTGGTCTATGTTTATGATTTGTCCAATCTCTTTAGCCAACCTGGTAGCCAATACTTTTGACAGGATTTTCACATCCGTGCATAACAGCGACACTGGACGCCACTGCTTTAGGTCAGTCAGGTCGCCTTTCTTTGGCAACAGGGTTAACACTGCCCTTCGACAGCTCAGAGGTAGCATCCCCTTCTCAAAACTGTCATTTAAGACTTCCAGGAGATCCTTCCCCACCACTGGCCAAAAACCCTTGAAGAACTCAACAGGTAGTCCATCAATTCCCGGCGCCCGTCCATTTTCCATACACATCAGCGCAGAGTAAAGTTCCTTAAGCGACAGGCCTCCGTCCAATTTCTCTGCTGAAACTTCTGAAAGCTGTGGCAGTCCATTGAGGAAATCATCCTCCTGCTCCTGCTCCCTGACCCACTCGCTTTTAAAAAGATCAGAATAAAAACATCTGGCACGTTTCCTTATTTCAGCTGGCTTTTTTAAAAGTTCTCCAGTCTCTGAGCGCACAGCATGAATTATCTTCTTCCTTCCATTTTTTTTTTCCAAATTAAAAAAATATTTAGATGGAGCATCCATTCCATAAACATTTTGTATTCTTGAGCGGACCAATGCTCCCTGAGCTTTTCTGCCCAACATATCCTCCAATTTTTTCTTTTTTTCTTTAAGAATATCCATACTCTCCAAATTCCCTGTGTTATCCACTACTTCCTGTAGGTCTAAAATTTCGTTCTCTATTAATATCATGGATCTGGCTAAGTCTCTAGTAACATTAAAAGTGTATTTCTGACACAAATGTCTAATTTGCGCCTTTGCAACATCCCACCATTGCTGTAATGAGGGAAATAACGGTTTCTCAAACCTCATACTTTCCCAAAAAACACAAAAAGCATCTTTAAACACTTTATCCTCTAGTAGCATCTTATTAAAATGCCAATATGCACTTTTTGGTTTGACAGCGGTTTTAAATATGACACAACTGACCATGCAATGGTCTGAAAAACCAACAGGGCTAATAAAAGACGTTCGAAATGCACTAAAACAATGCTTAAAACAATAAATACGATCTAGCCTAGCCATTGATACATAATTATCACAACAATGGGTCCAACTGTATTGTCTCTGCTTCTTATGAAAAGCTCTCCAAGTATCAATTAATTCATAATTTTCAATTAATTCAACAAAACGTTTGCGTGAGGCAGCATGAGGTTCTGCATGATTGCGGTCTAGAACATCAGCAGTGCAATTAAAATCCCCACCCAAAAACAGAAAATCAGTACTATTGCATGTATTAAGAAGATCACTGAGCTTATCCAAAAAAACCATCCTCTCTACAGCTAATGTAGGAGCATAAACACAAATGAAAACAAACACTTCATTTTCAAATACAGCTTTAACTTTCAACAGTCTTCCTTCAA
>NC_137916.1:31527153-31532153 GCF_963457725.1 Sprattus sprattus | reverse complement strand
CACACACACACACAGACACAGACACAGACACACACACACACACACACACACACACACACACACACACACACACTGCCAAAGGTGCCAACAAGCCTGCGAGGGTGCCAGTGTGATTCTCCCGTGGCACACTGCCTCTTGTAATCCCTGCATAGTTACATCACACCTGCTCTTAAGAACATGAAGACATAAATCTCTCTTTTCTCAAACACACACACACACACACGCACGCACACAACCAATGCAGACACAGAAACAAACACACAGAATCAACGCTGACTGTGAGGATGTCTCTTGGTTGTTTGTGCGTGGGCCAGAGTGAATATAGTGCTGGTCGGATTCATTTGATTAATATAAGTTTTTGTTTTCATAGGATGGTAAAAATGAATATTAGTGCTTCCTCTGCTCTCTGGTGGATGTAATCCTAGACATTGCTCCTGGCTTTCTCTAGATTTGTTCTACAGGCCTTGGAAGGACCTTACCTAGATCTAGTTGATGGTAGGCCTGTGTAAGAAAAGACTCGAAGAGATGTGTGGAAGGTTTTCTAGCTATGCTTAAAAAGTTAAAAAGATCAAATAAATAGTTGTCACTGATGTCAGTCCTTTTGGGCCTACTTTTGGTGTGTCCCTCAGGGACTGCTCTAGATAAAACACTCATGTAGCCGACCTGCAGACTGCTCTAGATAACACACTCATGTAGCCGACCTGCAGACATGGAACAGATCACTGCTCTAGATAACACACTCATGTAGCCGACCTGCAGACATGGAACAGATCACTGCTCTAGATAACACACTCATGTAGCCGACCTGCAGACATGGAACAGATCACTGCTCTAGATAACACACTCATGTAGCCGACCTGCAGACATGGAACAGATCACTGCTCTAGATAACACACTCATGTAGCCGACCTGCAGACATGGAACAGATCACTGCTCTAGATAACACACTCATGTAGCCGACCTGCAGACATGGAACATATCACTGCATGCAGTGGAATGAGACCATTGAGAATATGTTTAGTCAGCCTACCAGTGGTGCTTTCTTTTATTTCAAATTATTTTTATTTATTCAATAACTACTGCACATTGAGATGCTTGCAAGTGCACAGCTGGTCCTAGTGTTATTCTTTGCCATTTTTATAATATGTAAAAAGATAACAGCGTTGTCTAGTGATGTGCTTCTGTTGATAATGCACATAAGGCCTTAGTTACTGGGGAACAGCATATGGTTTAAATAAAGACAATTCGTTTTAAATCATGTTTTGTCTTGAGTTCATGTCTTGAGTTCAAAATCTGTTAAAATTGTGAATCTTCCATCACACGGAAAGAAATAGAGATTTAATTTGTTGGCCATATTGCCGAGCCCTAACTAGATACAACAATTACAGACAATGAATTGTCAGGCGTGAAGAATTAGAATTAGAAATCAGTTTTCAGAGCTGAATATATATTGGCCATATATTACAGTAGCAATGCTTCAGCAGTGCATCAGATATTATTGTTTTACTCAATTACGTCAAGCACAGCAGTGAATGACAGCGAAATGATTTGCAGCCAAATGCAACATCACATACGGTTAGTGTTTCTTGATGCAGTAAACGGACTGGATCAGAGGTTTCTGTGTGTGGTTCAGAGGTTTCTGATTTTCTAGAGTTGAGGGTGTTGTATCTGAGCAACATGGCATCAGAAGTAGTTTTCTATGGAGGAGGGGAGCGGCAGGAAGCTCGTCCAGATACAGCAGCCCATTCAGGGCTGGTGGGGTGGGGTGGAGTGTTGTGGGGTGGGGTGTTTTAATATCCCTTTCAGTGGGAACACACAGTTATCAGACTGCTGTTGGAGAGGCAAACTGCTCAATCATCAAAGACTCCCAATGATCGGGGGAAGAGGAAGCAACAAGATGACAGTGAATGAATAACTAGACATGAACACGGGGGAATAAAACATAATAAACAAACACAACAAAATAAAAAACTTAGGGTGAGATAGGGAGCAAGCAACCAGAGGGACAGACAGAGCATAGAAGGGGAAGCACAGCAGACAGGAGGCCGAAAGCATCCCTCAAAAACACATCTGGGGAGAAAGCAACTGTTCCCGAGTGTTATCAACACTCTGACAACAGCCTACAGACACCAAGGGTGAAAAACATCAGTGCTGACTCATACTCTGACTCTCACGACTTACTCTGTTTGAAAAGAGAGGGATTGAGAGAGGGAGAGAAAGACAGAACGAGGGGTCGAGGAGAGGAAGAGGAGATACTCTAAGGGGTCGAGGAAGAGGAAGAGGAGATACGCTAAGGGGTCGAGGAAGAGGAAGAGGAGATACGCTAAGGGGTCGAGGAAGAGGAAGAGGAGATACGCTAAGGGGTCGAGGAAGAGGAAGAGGAGATACTCTAAGGGGTCGAGGAAGAGGAAGAGGAGATACGCTAAGGGGTCGAGGAAGAGGAAGAGGAGATACGCTAAGGGGTCGAGGAAGAGGAAGAGGAGATACTCTAAGGGGTCGAGGAAGAGGAAGAGGAGATACGCTAAGGGGTCGAGGAAGAGGAAGAGGAGATACGCTAAGGGGTCGAGGAAGAGGAAGAGGAGATACGCTAAGGGGTCGAGGAGAGGAGATACGCTAAGGGGTCGAGGAAGAGGAAGAGGAGATACGCTAAGGGGTCGAGGAAGAGGAAGAGGAGATATGCTAAGGGGTCGAGGAAGAGGAAGAGGAGATACGCTAAGGGGTCGAGGAAGAGGAGATACGCTAAGGGGTCGAGGAAGAGGAAGAGGAGATACGCTAAGGGGTCGAGGAAGAGGAAGAGGAGATACGCTAAGGGGTCGAGGAGAGGAAGAGGAGATACGCTAAGGGGTCGAGGAAGAGGAAGAGGAGATACGCTAAGGGGTCGAGGAAGAGGAAGAGGAGATACGCTAAGGGGTCGAGGAAGAGGAAGAGGAAGAGGAGATACGCTAAGGGGTCGAGGAAGAGGAAGAGGAGATACGCTAAGGGGTCGAGGAAGAGGAAGAGGAGATACGCTAAGGGGTCGAGGAGAGGAAGAGGAGATACGCTAAGGGGTCGAGGAAGAGGAAGAGGAGATACGCTAAGGGGTCGAGGAAGAGGAAGAGGAGATACGCTAAGGGGTCGAGGAAGAGGAAGAGGAGATACGCTAAGGGGTCGAGGAAGAGGAAGAGGAGATACGCTAAGGGGTCGAGGAAGAGGAAGAGGAGATACTCTAAGGGGTCGAGGAAGAGGAAGAGGAGATACGCTAAGGGGTCGAGGAAGAGGAAGAGGAGATACGCTAAGGGGTCGAGGAAGAGGAAGAGGAAGAGGAGATACGCTAAGGGGTCGAGGAAGAGGAAGAGGAGATACGCTAAGGGGTGGGGTGTTTTAATATCCCTTTCAGTGGGAACACACAGTTATCAGACTGCTGTTGGAGAGGCAAACTGCTCAATCATCAAAGACTCCCAATGATCGGGGGAAGAGGAAGCAACAAGATGACAGTGAATGAATAACTAGACATGAACACGGGGGAATAAAACATAATAAACAAACACAACAAAATAAAAAACTTAGGGTGAGATAGGGAGCAAGCAACCAGAGGGACAGACAGAGCATAGAAGGGGAAGCACAGCAGACAGGAGGCCGAAAGCATCCCTCAAAAACACATCTGGGGAGAAAGCAACTGTTCCCGAGTGTTATCAACACTCTGACAACAGCCTACAGACACCAAGGGTGAAAAACATCAGTGCTGACTCATACTCTGACTCTCACGACTTACTCTGTTTGAAAAGAGAGGGATTGAGAGAGGGAGAGAAAGACAGAACGAGGGGTCGAGGAGAGGAAGAGGAGATACTCTAAGGGGTCGAGGAAGAGGAAGAGGAGATACGCTAAGGGGTCGAGGAAGAGGAAGAGGAGATACGCTAAGGGGTCGAGGAAGAGGAGATACGCTAAGGGGTCGAGGAGAGGAAGAGGAGATACTCTAAGGGGTCGAGGAAGAGGAAGAGGAGATACGCTAAGGGGTCGAGGAGAGGAAGAGGAGATACGCTAAGGGGTCGAGGAAGAGGAAGAGGAGATACGCTAAGGGGTCGAGGAAGAGGAAGAGGAGATACTCTAAGGGGTCGAGGAAGAGGAAGAGGAGATACGCTAAGGGGTCGAGGAAGAGGAAGAGGAGATACGCTAAGGGGTCGAGGAAGAGGAAGAGGAGATACGCTAAGGGGTCGAGGAAGAGGAAGAGGAGATACTCTAAGGGGTCGAGGAAGAGGAAGAGGAGATACGCTAAGGGGTCGAGGAAGAGGAAGAGGAGATACGCTAAGGGGTCGAGGAAGAGGAAGAGGAGATACTCTAAGGGGTCGAGGAAGAGGAAGAGGAGATACGCTAAGGGGTCGAGGAAGAGGAAGAGGAGATACGCTAAGGGGTCGAGGAAGAGGAAGAGGAGATACGCTAAGGGGTCGAGGAAGAGGAGATACGCTAAGGGGTCGAGGAAGAGGAAGAGGAGATACGCTAAGGGGTCGAGGAAGAGGAAGAGGAGATACGCTAAGGGGTCGAGGAGAGGAAGAGGAGATACGCTAAGGGGTCGAGGAAGAGGAAGAGGAGATACGCTAAGGGGTCGAGGAAGAGGAAGAGGAGATACGCTAAGGGGTCGAGGAAGAGGAAGAGGAGATACGCTAAGGGGTCGAGGAAGAGGAAGAGGAAGAGGAGATACGCTAAGGGGTCGAGGAGAGGAAGAGGAAGAGGAGATACGCTAAGGGGTCGAGGAAGAGGAAGAGGAGATACGCTAAGGGGTCGAGGAAGAGGAGATACGCTAAGGGGTCGAGGAAGAGGAAGAGGAGATACGCTAAGGGGTCGAGGAAGAGGAGATACGCTAAGGGGTCGAGGAAGAGGAAGAGGAGATACGCTAAGGGGTCGAGGAAGAGGAAGAGGAGATACGCTAAGGGGTCGAGGAAGAGGAGATACGCTAAGGGGTCGAGGAAGAGGAAGAGGAGATACGCTAAGGGGTCGAGGAGAGGAAGAGGAGATACGCTAAGGGG
>NC_137916.1:31512153-31517153 GCF_963457725.1 Sprattus sprattus | reverse complement strand
CAGACATTAGTATGTAAGAAGGCGATTCAATGCACTTGGTAGGCAACTCTACAAGCCCTCTACTCAACACAGACTCTGTGACGTCATGACTGATGGTTAATCAATCACCACATCCAACCACAGTCAACACAGGGGATGTACAGGGAATCATCATGCCAAACAGTTGAATGTGTGTGTGTGTGTGTGTGTGTGTGTATGTGTGTGCGTGTGTGAGTGTGAGTGTGAGTGTGAGTGTGAGTGTGAGTGTGTGTGTGTGTGTGTGTGTGTGTGTGTGTGTGTGTGTCTGTGTGTGTGAGTGTGTGTGTGTGTGTGTGTGTGTGTGTCAAGCAGCTGAACGATGTCAACATTTGGCCTCCTTGACACACAAACCCCATTTAAATAAAAAACAGGATCAGCTGTGACTCTTCCTTGTAATGCCTCCAGTTAAAGGCGCAGTAAGCAATGCTAGCTGTGTGTGTGTGTGTGTGTGTGTGTGTGTGTGTGTATAACTACCTGCCTCTGTGATGTGCTGAGCTCTGATGTAATGGCCTGTCTCCATTGGTGGACGCACAGAGAGAGAGACAGCTGAGACACCATTGGCCAGAGGTCCAGCTCATCCTCGTCCCATTGGACCACACAAGCAGAGACAGCCACATTTATCATGTGCTATAGTCAACAAGTACAGCCAGCAAAGACAAATAAGCTCTCTCTCTCTGTTGAAAGCAGACAGTTGAAAGCAGAGAGTGAGTCTCACTCAATGCAACTGTTATGCCTGACGGAGAAGATGCTTCCCAGTGAAAAGCAAGAGGGAAACTTTGTCAACACAACAGACAGTTGCCCCCTTGACAGTGTACTGGAAGAGCAGACTGAAACTCCTCCTCCCTCTCAAACTCATGCCCTGCCAGCCACCTCCAATTTAAATTCCAACCAGATCATTCTCCTCATGGACTCTAATGGCAAATTTGTGGATGAGAAGAAATTATTTCCATACCATCGGATTAGAAAGATATGGTGTCCTAACACCCGAGAAGGCCCTGGAACTCCTTTCAGTGGAACAGTTGGGCAGCCCAAGCCATATCATCATACACACAGGGACAAACGACCTAAGAGCTCAACAGGAGAGAGTTGCGTTATCACTTGGGAATGTGATTGAGAAGGCTTCTTACAATTTCCCTGAGTCGAGAGTTGTCATTTCCTCATTGCTGCCAAGAACCGATTTTCACCCGGACACCATCAACAAGGTCAATGCAAGTATATACAGAGACTGTGCCATGAAGCCAAATGTTTTTATGGCTCAACACCCCTCTCTTCACCACAACAGTCTCTTTGACCATGTACACTTGCGCAAAGAGTGCATTCCAGCTTTTACTAAGACCTTGAAGGACGTCGCTCTCAATCGCACAATCACAGAGATTCGGAGAATCTCTCTGCCACAACACCAGCAGAGAGTCCAGCTTAGTCACCAGCGGCCCTGGAGCAACTCGCCAAACAGACCAAGACCACAAAGACAGTACAATCAGCAGAGCCTCAACAGAAAGGAGAAACAGAGCTATGCTGAAATTGTCAACAGAGCATCAGTCCCCCATCCTAACCATCCCACCACCCATCCCCCTATTACTGACCCATCCACCTCCTACCAACTACCACCACCATCTACAGACCTGAAAGAGATCCAACAAATGCTCAGCTGTCTTTGTTCTCATCTCATGGGCAAGTAACAAATATATTGGACAATGACATTGTGAAAAAAAAAAAAAAAAAAAAAAACATTGTAGACTGAATGTTGTGCATGCGCTAGTGTGTATGTGAGTGAGTGAGTGTGGGAGTATACTTTGTTTACATCTTAGATAAAGTACCTATAAGTATATGTTTATATGCATTACATGTTGGTTTAATAACAGACTGCAATTAATGTATGTAATCGTATGTGTGTGTGTGAGTGTCGGTGTCTGTATGCGTGTGTGTCCGGTTGTGTGTGTGTATGTGTATGTGTGAGTATATGAGCGTGTGTTTGTATGTCATATAGTAGCCTACAGATATATGTGGATTCGGCTATGAAAAAAAAAAGAAAAAAAAAAAAATAATAATAATTCCTGTGAATGTCCATTCGGTTTTCTTTGTAGTGTCTGTCTAACACTTATCTATGTGTATTTGTGTGTGTGTTATATGTGTTGTATTAGATATATTATATGTTATATGTTTTAGTAAGGCATACTGTATATTGCTTACGTGTATGTATACAACTATCCATCTTATATGTTCATCAAAGTTATTGTTTATCTCTAAGAAAATTAGCTAAAGCATTGTTTTCACTTTTTAAAATGGGTTCATCTTTAAAAATTTCATCTTGGAATATTCAGGGCCTAAGGTCCTCCATCTTTGGTATTAAGAGTAGAGACCCAGACTTTTTGAATGAGATAAAGAACTCTGATATTATAATTTTGCAAGAGACATGGAGTAGAGGAGATTGGTCCAGTGGCTGTCCAATAGGCTTCCGAGAGATAGTATTACCTTCCACAAAATTAAAAGGAGTAACACAAGGCAGAGACTCCGGAGGAATGTTAATTTGGTATAAAACTGAATTAACTCATATACTAGAAATCATTAAAATAGGTGCATTCAATATTTGGTTAAAAATAAAGAAGGAGGTAGTTTCTACTACAAAAGACATCTTCTTGTGTGCGGTATATATACCCCCCTCTGATTCTCCCTATTACAAGGATGACTATTTCCCCACATTAACAGAGGAAATAAATACATTTCAAGGAAAAGGTAATATCATAGTTTGTGGTGATATAAATGCAAGAACAGGAATAAATCAAGACTTGATTAGTATTCAAGGTAATAAATATATCAATAACACCAACAACCATCTACCTACAAATAAAAACAGAAACAACTACGATAAAGTCAACAACAACAATGGGAGAAGCCTATTACACATGTGTAGATCACTGGGTCTGTACATAGCCAATGGTCGGATCTGGGGGGACTCATTAGGACAATACACATATAACTCTCCTCGCGGTAGTAGTACAGTAGATTACATTATCACAGACATAGAGGAAAATCATCTCAATGCATTCACAGTCAGCCCCCTTACACCAATATCAGACCATAGCAAAATAACAATCTACTTAAAGCAAAGAAAATTTGAAAAAAGTACAAAAAACTCTAATGAAATGACTCGACTAAAATATAACTTTAAGTGGAAAAATGACACAAAAAATGATTACATTAAGGCTATCAGCAACCCAAACACTCAAATCTTACTTGACATGATTCTTAACAAAATGTACTCCCAAAATTGTAAGGGTGTTAATGCTTTGGTAGAGGATGTAACAAGTATATTCCATCAATCAGCAATCAAAAGCAATATGGAAAAACGCCAATATACAAATAAGAAAACACAACATAAAAAAGAAAAATGGTTTGACACGGATTGTAAGAATATACGTAAAAAACTCAGAACTACATCAAACCTAAAACACAAAGATCCTAATAACCACGAAATACGTCTTCAATATAATGAAACCCTGAAGCGATACAAACAAACCATTAAAATTAAGAAAGATCAGCACACAAATAACATTTTCAAAAATATGGAAGAATCAATAAATACTGATAACTTCTGGCAAAATTGGAATACCCTTTATAAAAGCAAGGACAAGTTGGCCCTACAGGACGAGAAAATATGGAAATCACACTTTGAAGATCTATATAAAAATGTTAATGTAACTCCAACCAGATCAGAAATAAGTTGTAAGCTAAAGATACTTGAAGACACAATCAAAAATTACCAAAATCCCCTTGATTTTTATATAACTGAACAAGAACTGAAAGAAAAAATGCACAAACTTAAATCAAATAAATCATGTGGTATCGATGGCCTTTTAAATGAAATGATTACACATATTGATGAAAAATTTAAAACAGTTATACTCAAATTATTTAATACAATTCTGACAGTAGGTTACTTCCCTGATACATGGAACCAAGGCCTAATTACCCCAATACACAAAAATGGAAATAAATTTGACCCTAATAATTATAGAGGCATATGTGTAAATAGCAATCTTGGAAAATTATTTTGTTCAATTATTAATAAAAGAATTCAAAACTTTATAAAACAACATAACAAACTAGAAAAAAGCCAAATTGGATTCATACCTAATCAAAGAACATCAGATCACTTATACACTCTCCAAACAATCATCCAACAATATGCACACGGAAATAAATCTAAAATATATACGTGCTTTGTTGATTTTGAAAAAGCTTTTGATTCGATATGGCATGAGGGTCTATTTCTACAGCTTCTAAATCATGGAATCGGCGGGAAAACATTTGATGTAATAAAATCTATGTACACAAATAATAAATGTGCAGTAAAAATAAACAATTCAAGAACAAGTTTTTTTCAACAGCAAAGGGGAGTAAGACAGGGATGTCCAATAAGCCCAACCCTTTTCAACTTATATATTAATGAACTAGCCAAATCACTCAACACCTCATCAGCACCAGGTTTTCTCCTGAAAGACTCTGAGGTGAAGTGCTTGATGTTTGCTGATGATCTCATAATCATGTCTAAAACCCAAGAAGGATTACAAAATCAACTGGAAATATTGGAGGCATTTTGCCAAACATGGGCACTACAAATTAATCTACAAAAAACTAAAATTTTGACATTTCAAAACAGATCAAGGGGTGGAATAACAAAATCAAACTTTAAAATGAATAATGCAACAATTCAACATACAAATTCATATAATTATTTAGGTCTAAAAATTAGTTCAACAGGAAACTTCAATTTCGCTATAAATGAATTAAAAGATAAAGCAATGAAAATATTTTATACAATTAAAAAAACAATACCATACGACATACCTATCCCAATTTGGCTAAAAATTATAAATAATATAATCGAACCTATCGCTCTATATGGTAGTGAAATATGGGGACCATTAAAAAATCAAGATTTTCAAAATTGAGAAAACAATATAATCGAAACACTAAACACA
>NC_137916.1:31502153-31504653 GCF_963457725.1 Sprattus sprattus | reverse complement strand
AATTCGAATTTGTTTGTAATAAATAATCGAATGTGATGATGAAGTACGGTACGCAGCGTCTTAACTGAAGCTCAACTCAACTATTACAGCAGCTAGCTTGCCGCTAACGCTAACTGAAAACACATCGGAACACAGTGGCTAGCTAGGTAGCTAGCTGCTAATAAGTAACATATATAAGTAACACATCAGCAGTAATGAATCAAGTGTACTGATATTACATGTACTACTAAATGTACTACTAACATGCCATTCTTAAATTAAAGCCAGTGACATGATGGTTAACGATTAACGAGTTAACGATGGATACCGACAATTAGCATACCTAGCTAGGTAGCATTACCATTGGATTTCAATGGCAGTTATGCTAGCTCTGGCTATCCAGTCAAAGGAGCCTTGTTTCTGGACACGTATCACTTGACGAGCGAGGGCAATACAGTCATCTGGAAAGTTTAAAATGATACTAAACGAAGGGAAATCTACTGTATGGAGAATTTTCTGCTCAGTAGACAATGCAGATTCTAATTAGGCTGGTGGATATGTCCAATGTAAGAAGTGTGAAGTTTTAATGAAATATGATTGATGCAACTGTCGTTCTCCATAACAACTTGGATTAACCTGGATGGCTGGATGAAGTTTCAGACCGAACGTCAAAGATCTTCAATGGTAAGACTTGTCGGTTGTGCCTCTGTTGGTGTCTCGTAAAACGTGAATTTTATTAAAGCATAGCGTGTGTATTGTGTAGCTATTTCATTCCGAGATTGCAGGGGAGTGAAATGCTCCGCTCTGCTGCTGGTATACAGACAGCCGGAAAGGTTAACAAACGGAATGAAATAGCTACACATTACACACGCTATGCCTTAATAAAACCCACGTTACTCACATACTGGTTAACACTGTTAGAGCGGGTGTATAAACTGTACCTGAAACTGTTGCCACTACATTCGTTTTAATATTTTGCACTCTCTATCTAACCACTTCTGGCATTTAAGAGAGCTTCTCCTATGTCAACTGATCTAATGTCAGTTGGCTAGAGTGCGTGACGTCACAATGGCTCAACCTTCCCCATGTTAGTCAATGAGAGAAAAAGGGGATGAAAAAGAGGGATAAAAAAGGAGTGGCAAAGAGTATCGCCACGAAAAGTCATAGCAGCTTGCACCGGATCGGGCCGGACGTTTTGGTGTTTGAATGGCGTCTCTAGCTCAATCGGGCGAGGAGTAGTTAGCTGCAAGAAAAACGTACGGAATAAATAAATAAATAAAGAAAACTTGACGATAACAATACTGTGCTTCCCTTCGGGCAAGCACACTAATAATAATAATAATAATAATAATAATAATAATAATAATAATCTGCATAGTCTGTGACTAGTGCTGCATGAAACCATTTCTATTCTCTAAGTTTCTCACAAGAAGGAGAAATGCAGAGATCTGCACCCGTCTGCATGAGAGGGACTGCTGTCTCTCTGCAGGGTGTGATCAGGGTGTGATGTAAATCAAACAGGATTACACAGAGCCAAAGTCTTTCCCAGATCCCAAAATGATCTGGATTATGTTTTCACAAACATCCCACCGCAAATTCTACATGCCTTCTGATTTGAGGTAATCCATTTTTTCCCAATGTACAAGGTTCCCACAGATATGGAAATCCTGGAGAGGTCATGGAATGTGATAGTGCTGTATGAAGGGACAGAGGAGGTGTGTGTGTGTGTGTGTGTGTGTGTGTATGCAGGTCTAGTGAAATTAATGAATTATTATTAATCATTGTTCTCTTCTATGGATGATATTTTTTGTGCGTTTTTCTTCAGCGTGATACATGTCCTATGGAATTGACATAGCCTAACTATTTTATAAGAAAAGAAATGGAAAAGGTTTATTGTTTAATGTATCATTCAATAATTAGGCCAGTCTGTGGAGTACATGTTGTGTTGTGTAAGGGACACAGCCCAGCCCAGCCCAGCACACACACACACACACACACACACACACACACAGCACAGCACAGCACAGCACAGCACAGCACAGCACAGCACAGCACAGCACAGCACAGCACAGCACAGCACAGCACAGCACAGCACACAGCACAGCACAGCACAGCACAGCACAGCACAGCACAGCACAGCACAGCACAGCACAGCACAGCACACACACACACAGCACAGCACAGCACAGCACAGCACAGCACAGCACAGCACAGCACAGCACAGCACACACACACACAGCACAGCACAGCACAGCACAGCACAGCACAGCACAGCACAGCACAGCACAGCACAGCACAGCACAGCACAGCACAGCACCGCACAGCACAGCACAGCACAGCACAGCACAGCACAGCACAGCACAGCACAGCACAGCACAGCACAGCACAGGATAGCACAGCACAGCACAGCACAGCACAGCACAGCCCTGTGGAGTACATGTTGTGTACAGTGAAGGTTGTGAAAGGGCATGGATATTCCATTAACGGTCCTGAAAAATCCTGGAGAAGTTTTGAAAATGTT
>NC_137916.1:31489653-31492153 GCF_963457725.1 Sprattus sprattus | reverse complement strand
AACAAAACCGTCGCCGCGCAGGAGATTATATCACATTCCAGACCAATGCTGCAACCTTAAAACGAAGCGGAGTCTCAAATCTCAAAGCTAAACAACTCACCAAGTGCTGCCTGGTCCGGCAGGGATTTCGCCAGTGTCCCCAAAACGTTGCAGAAGAGCAGAAAAAGTGAAAAGAAGCGAGAAGTGTGCTGGGGTGGCATTCTTACAGCAACATCACTAGATCCCCGTAGCCGCCGGTCATTCATCCATGTTTCTTTTGCGGATGGCATTGACCGATCTCAAGTGTTGCTGGCCGAGCTGCCTGCCCACTCCCTAACCCGCGGTCTTCCCTGCTCAGAGTTCCATTGTCCGATGAGGGAGGGGGCGCTCCCAATTTGAATGATCACTACCGCCCCCTGGTGGTAAAATTGCTGCTGCTAGAGACGTATTTTGAAAACCATCAAATATCACAGGCCAGCATATACAGTAGATTGTCCTTGTCCTTTATGTATTCATTACTATATTACCATATAACAAAACGAAACATTAACCATTTAAGTTGCTGTTTGTTTTTTAAGCGTCATTGCATGTCAGGCATTTATGATTATCACACACTTTTAAAGTTTCTTAAGGTTAGGGGTTAGGGTTACCGATAATTACAGATCCCTAATATTCCAGTAATCTTAGTTCTTCATTTTAAGTGTTTGTAGCACATTGTCAGGGCCTGATAAATACAACGGCACGGTTGAGACAGAATACAAGTACAGGAGTCTCATGCGGTCTCACATAGGCCAAGTTCCTAAACAAACGTTACCCATGGTCTTCCCCAGCAGCAGCAGGCTGTCATGCTTTGGAGCAGGCACGTTGTTTCTTCCTGTGTGAGTGCAGGCCAGGATATCCTTGTTAGAAGGATGGCATTAAAACCAACCCTGCTCTTGGCAGCCTCGGCGGGAAAAGCCAGTGTGGCCCTCAAAGCCCCTTGGTCAGCTTCCTGCCATTGTAGCGACTTCAACGAGATGACACTGCAACAGCACTTCTTCCCTTGTTGTGTAAAAAACACTTCATTGGGTGTCCGAATCAACTCATTTTACAGGAGAATTACCAGCCGCCTCTGGGAGTTTACCCAACTGGCCATTCGTGTGTAGCTTCCTGTCACTGTATCAGCTTTTTATCAAGACAAGTCTTATGTGGACAGCAAACACTTGTGGTAGTTTCACAAGAGAAATAATGAAGCTCTGTTGTGTGATCTATGAAAGTCTGAGACTTGTCCATGTATGGAGCAGACCTGATCCTGATCCTGCTCTGATGCTCAGTGTCCATGTGTGGGGCAGACCTGATCCTGCTCTGATGCTCAGTGTCCATGTGTGGTGCAGACCTGATCCTGCTCTGATGCTCAGTGTCCATGTGTGTTGCAGACCTGATCCTGCTCTGATGCAGACCTGATCCTGCTCTGATGCTCAGTGTCCGTGTGTGGTGCAGACCTGATCCTGATCCTGCTCTGATGCAGACCTGATCCTGATCCTGCTCTGATGCAGGCCAGTGAGGGAGGGAAAGGAAAGCACTGACAACCCACTGATGAAGCCTCAAACCACAAGCGTTTTATTTTAAACCACAAGCGTTTTATTTTAAACCACAGATAAGATACAGGGTTGCATTTCCCAAAAGCTCTCTTGGGCTACACCCATGGTTAAATCATACAGAGAAACCTTCTCTCTATATCACTCTTTATCACTCTCTCTCTCTCTCTCTCTCTCTCTCTCTCTCTCTCTCTCTCTCTTTATCTCTCTCTGCAACAATGTAAGCATAGCTCAACAGTGGTGGCAAATGCAGCCAAAAAGGTGTCTCAACTTTCCTTTGGCACAGCGTCATCGCTGTTTGGCTGTATGTGCAGACCCAGGTCCACAGACCAGTCAGATTGGCTTCATCTATTATAATTCATCAGAAGAACTACTGACTCTAAATAATGAAACAAGGTGTTGGAGCACAGAGAACTCTTAAACTAGAGCAGAAAGTTGGGCAGTGTATGACAGTGCAGATACAAAAAATGGAATTATGAAAAGAAATATTTTGACTATGAGATATTTCAAATTAAAATATTAAAAAAAAAAAGTATTTTAAAAGCTTTTACACGTGACGGGAAAGTAAGCCCATGTCGACAGCGCCCTCAGCCTGTGTTTAATCTCAGGTGTCCTGGGGAGACTTCACATCAGCATACTCCGTCTGCTCAGGGTTCAGATTCTGTGTGTCATCATCTTCATCGTCGTCATCGTCACACGGAGGCCGGTTGCGGTTGAAGAAGCCCACCTGAAAAAGTATTCATGTTCAGAGTACAAAGTACAAAGTATAGAGAACAGAGTACTTTTGGATTCCCTCACTACTTTTAAATCACACCTCAAAACCCATCTATTTATATCTGCCTTCACCTAAAGTCCTGGGTTCTGTTTTTATTTCTTTTCTGTATTGTGCACTGTTTTAATTGCTATTTTTGCACTCCTATTACCTTGCATTATTGTTGTTGTGA
>NC_137916.1:31479653-31487153 GCF_963457725.1 Sprattus sprattus | reverse complement strand
AGCAAATGAGTACGCAAGCAGTAGAGAAAGAAAAGAAAGTAAACAGCAAATGAGTACGCAAGCAGTAGAGAAAGAAAAGAAAGTAAACAGCAAATGAGTACGCAAGCAGTAGAGAAAGAAAAGAAAGTAAACAGCAAATGAGTACGCAAGCAGTAGAGAAAGAAAAGAAAGTAAACAGCAAATGAGTACGCAAGCAGTAGAGAAAGAAAAGAAAGTAAACAGCAAATGAGTACGCAAGCAGTAGAGAAAGAAAAGAAAGTAAACAGCAAATGAGTACGCAAGCAGTAGAGAAAGAAAAGAAAGTAAACAGCAAATGAGTACGCAAGCAGTAGAGAAAGAAAAGAAAGTAAACAGCAAATGAGTACGCAAGCAGTAGAGAAAGAAAAGAAAGTAAACAGCAAATGAGTACGCAAGCAGTAGAGAAAGAAAAGAAAGTAAACAGCAAATGAGTACGCAAGCAGTAGAGAAAGAAAAGAAAGTAAACAAACAGACAGAACATCAAGGAGCCCGTCCTCACCTCTGAGAAGGAGTTGACCCAGAGCCGTGCCATGACCCTCACCACAGCGATGCCCTGCCTCCTCAACCCCCGCACCTCACACTCCACCCTCACACACGCCTCCTCAGAGGAGCAGTTCTGACACACACACACAACACACACACACAATACAACTCACACACACACACAACACACACAACACACACAACACACACACAACACACACAACACACACACAACACACACACAACACACACAACACACACAGCACACACAACACATTATTTTCATCTGTCATCTAGCTGCAATCTTAAAGTTACTTACTACCAGCAGCTGCCTGTCGTCATTTTTTATCAAACACCATGGTTAACGCTGCTAGCATACCTTTCCCAGACCACACAATTGGGTCTTTTATTTTATGCAATTTAATGAGGTTTCTAAATCTCTATAGGTTGTTATTCAGAGACTGGTCGTGAACACAGTGCAAGAAAGGCCTCTATGTAATAAGCTAAGCAGGCTTTTCTGCCCTCTGCTGGTCATGTTTAAACATGACAGGTGATGTTACTAACCCAGAGGAGGCTTGAGGCACTGTTACAATGGTTATGTCAAACGTGTGGTAGGGGCAGAGGCAGAGGCAGAGAGATTATACACATGAAAAATGAAGCTGTTTTGTACAAGGATAATTATATTTAGTTATGAAGACGTTAGAAAACGTGTTAAAGTCAACAAGGTTCCCATATCCTTTTTATTACAGTAATATACAAATAGATATTTATCAGTGATTTCCAAGTAACAATGCTTACAAATTACTATGCACTAAATGATGTCTATGACCACCATTTTACATGTAACATGTAGCATTTCCTTCTTACCACATGGATGGTTTCCCTGGACATCTGTGTTTGAGGGTGTTGGGGGGTGTCTGTCTGGGCCTCCCTCTTATTGATCTGGTGCCCCCCCTGGTGGCCCGCCTGGGCGGTGCGGTTCACTGTGGACTCTTCTCTCACAAGCTGTGGGCGGGAAAGAGGAAGCTGAGTTTGAAATATGGATGGTTTGACCTTTTACAGAGGAGCCATGTGTACAAAGTACTAATCAGAACCAGCTTTCACCACACACCTTGCTACATGTGCACATTGTGTGCGATTCGGTTGTGACAATTTAATACATTTTCCAGAACCAGCGAAGCATCCTAAAATCATCAGTTTTAATTGCATGGAGACCTTAGAAATGACTCAAAATTAAGAGAGCTACTGTATATTAAACACACTCCCACAAGCCTAAGGGGCCCCAAGTTGGACCAGCAGCCAAAGGTCCACATGGGAATCAGACATTCTGATCTTGCATGATGCAGCTGTGCCTACTGGGGACTAAATACTCAAGGCTGGAATCAATGTCCATCTCTCTCTCTCCCTCTCTCTCTCTCTCCCTCTCTCCCTATCTCCCCCTCTCTCTCTCTCTCTCTCCCTCTCTCTCTCTCTCTCTCTCTCTCTCTGTCTCTCTCTCTCTCTCTCTCTCTCTCTGTCTCTCTCTCTGTCTCTCTCTCTCTCTCTCTCTCTGTCTCTCTCTGTCTCCCTCTCTCTCTCTCTCTCTGTCTCTCTGTCTCTCTCTCTCTCTCTCTGTCTCTCTCTCTCTCTCCCTATCTCCCCCTCTCTCTCTCTCTCTCTCCCTCTCTCTCTCTCTCTCTCTCTGTCTCTCTGTCTCTCTCTCTCTCTCTCTCTCTCTCTCTCTCTGTCTCTCTCTCTCAGCCCCATACCTGCAGGGACCACGTGCAGACACAAGGAGGCAGGTGTGCCTTACGAATACAACCTCAGAAGGACACCGGGGTAGAAATAAGCTATAAGTATACAGGAATGCATGCCTTAACACAGTATTTGTAGAGATTTTGTTTTACTATTTACATAATTGTATGTACTGTTCAGCATGGCAGGATATTCATGCATCAAATGCACAAACCTTTTTGTTTCAGTTTTTCAGATTTTACGGATTCATTCAATACACATCCCTTGAAAGTCGGACATTCAAACACTCCAATTCAACCCACATCTTTTCCATGTTGATTTCATCACATGAACCCTCTGGCTCTCCTCCAGCTTGGCAAGGCCTTCTTGTAAACCCTAAAATGGGACATTTCATAATGGCTGCAGCTCCAATGCTTTGCCACTAGGTGTCACTCTCACCCTGTCGGGGTCGACGCTGGCGTTGTTGCTGGAACAGGACAGGAAGTTCTCAGAGTCCGTGGCGAAGGCGTAGAGCAAGGTGGATCCCTGACGCTGTGTAGGGAACTCCATCACCACCTCCACGTTCACCGCGCTGGGGCCAAGGTTCCGCAGCTGAGGGCGTATGAACAGATCACATGACAGATTCATCTGGATATGGTGGGCTACTTAAGAGACTTATTATGCCCCCTCCTTTGAGTAACTACCACAGGGAATAGAGGATTGGATCATGAGGAATGTTCAATAATTCAGCTGCATGAAACCGATCACTCTCTGATTTCACATTCCTTGACAATCCATTGAAATGCTTTATGATTTTATGACCACATTTGTATAATAACCCATACCCTGTATGCCCTTGAAACAATACACACCATACTCCCAGAGCCAGTGCTGTAGCAATAAGACACCATACTCCCAGAGCCAGTGCTGTAGCAATAAGACACCATACTCCCAGAGCCAGTGCTGTAGCAATAAGACACCATACTCCCAGAGCCAGTGCTGTAGCAATAAGACACCATACTCCCAGAGCCAGTGCTGTAGCAATAAGACACCATACTCCCAGAGCCAGTGCTGTAGCAATAAGACACCATACTCCCAGAGCCAGTGCTGTAGCAATAAGACACCATACTCCCAGAGCCAGTGCTGTAGCAATAAGACCCCATACTCCCAGAGCCAGTGCTGTAGCAATAAGACACCATACTCCCAGAGCCAGTGCTGTAGCAATAAGACACCATACTCCCAGAGCCAGTGCTGTAGCAATAAGACCCCATACTCCCAGAGCCAGTGCTGTAGCAATAAGACCCCATACTCCCAGAGCCAGTGCTGTAGCAATAAGACCCCATACTCCCAGAGCCAGTGCTGTAGCAATAAGACCCCATACTCCCAGAGCCAGTGCTGTAGCAATAAGACACCATACTCCCAGAGCCAGTGCTGTAGCAATAAGACACCATACTCCCAGAGCCAGTGCTGTAGCAATAAGACACCATACTCCCAGAGCCAGTGCTGTAGCAATAAGACACCATACTCCCAGAGCCAGTGCTGTAGCAATAAGACACCATACTCCCAGAGCCAGTGCTGTAGCAATAAGACACCATACTCCCAGAGCCAGTGCTGTAGCAATAAGACACCATACTCCCAGAGCCAGTGCTGTAGCAATAAGACACCATACTCCCAGAGCCAGTGCTGTAGCAATAAGACCCCATACTCCCAGAGCCAGTGCTGTAGCAATAAGACACCTTTCTGTAGCCTGGCTCCAGGGCAGTCTTCATTGTGATCATTGTCTGGAACTGATGTTAGCAAGATGACATGATGGGCCATTCTAGGGGCCGACCAATCAGCGACCAGAGGGTGTGACCAATCAGCGACCAGAGGGGGCGACCAATCAGTGACCAGAGCGGGTGACTAAGTGTGAGCCGTTTCTAAATGTAGTAACAAAAATGGCTGCAGTGCTGGAGCTAGATGGAGCGATCCATACAGTACAAGCAACGCTAGCAAACACAATAATAATTAAAGCCGGAGCAAGAATGTGTACAATTCTTCATCGAGGGTGAAGACAGTGTTGCCTGACTGCCACTTGTGATGGCCCAGCAACGAGTTTGGCACACACACAAACACACACACACACACACACACACACACACACACACACACACACTCACAGACACACACACACACACACACACACACACACACACACACACACACACCTTACCATGTAGACATGCTCTACGTAGGGCCCCACCTGGTCCAGAGAGGCTGGGCGCTCTACAGGCTTCCAATTAGCGATGGGCAGAACAACCTCTATGGGTGAGGAGGCTCTGCAGAGACATCAGTATCACACACACACACACACACACACACACACACACACACACACACACACACACAGTCAGTGTCATAGCCATCCACTATCCACTCAGTGACATCAGTGTCACACAGTCAGTGTCATAGCCATCCACTCTCCACTCAGCAAAGGGTCTGAATTCTCATGTCAATGTGTCAGTTGCAGTTTTTCCATTTTAAAAAACATTTTACATTTTTTTGCTCATTTTTTCAAAAATCCTGTAGACGCTTTGAGTAGATTATAGGGGGGAAATAAATCTAAACAATTTTAGAATGAGGCTTCAACATAACAGAATGTGAAAAATGCGAAGGGGTCTGAATACGTCCTGAATGCACTGCACTGTATGTTGTGATGTCGTATGGTATCAAGAGAGACAGCTAAATCATGAAAAGACACCTCTAACAGGAAACACACACACATTCCTTTACTTTCCCGCTGGGAATTCAATCAAGACAACTGATACTCATTCCTTTTCATCCTCAGGAGTAGATGCCTGGTGCTTTGCCTGAAGCCTCTCTTTTACTAAAGGCAGGGCAAGTGGGACAGATATAGCGAGAGACCCGCCAGAGATTACTGTTTGTCTCACGGCACACTGACGTGGCCTTTCAAAGGACTGATGCTTGAGGCTAGCCTGAGGCTCAGTCAGACTGAACTCACTAAACGAGGGCAGGATGCTTTGATGCCCACCTGTAGTCATGGTTACCGATGGAAGTGACGCACAGTCTTAATGATAAAGGGTGAAAGAACAAGAAGGAGATGAGGAAGAAGAGGAAGAATAGAACCACATAAACCCCCTGGAAATGTCTTCACACGCTCTACCCTTTGGAGGGTTGGAGAAGAACAAAACATGATGATAGTGTAGAGAAAAGAAAAGGAAGGGAAGGGAAGGGAAGGGAAGGGAAGGGAAGGAAAGGAAGGAAAGGAAGGGAAGGGAAGGAAGGGAAGGGAAGGAAAGGGAAGGAAAGGAAAGGAAAGGAAAGGAAAGGAAAGGTTGTAAAATAGTAATGAGGTGGAGGAGAGGAGTCAACTGTACCCTTGCATCTCCAGTGTGGCTGAGGCCGTCACATTAATCTTCAGAAGGACGGGGTCACTGTCAGGGTTATGACTGTTCTTACTGAAAACACACACACACACACATAGAGCAACACACACACACACACACACACACACACACACACACACACACACACACACACACACACACACACACACACACACACACACACACACACACACACACACACACAGACACACACACACACACACACACACACACACACACACACACACAAACACACACACACACACACACACAGACAGAGAGACACACACACACACACACACATAGAGCAACACACACACACACACACACACACACACACAAACACACATACACACACACACACACACACACACACACACACACACACACACACACACACAGACAGAGAGACACACACACACACACACACACACACACACACACACACACACACAGAGACACACACACACTTGTGATGAATTTGTGACACTATTGTGATGAAGGGCTTCTGCAACTTCCCAACAGTGAGGCCGCAAGACAGAGATGGGGGGACAGCCTTGCCTTTTGATCTGCATGAGGAAGGTGACGTCTCTCTCCACCTCCTCCAGGTTTCCCACGCTGAAGAGCAGACCCGCCTTCAGCTGAACACATCAGAGGGTTAGGGTAAGGGTTAGGGTTAGGGTTAGAGCAGACCCGCCTTCAGCTGAACACATCAGAGGGTTATTACTTACACTACTTACACTACTAACCCTAACCCTACACTGAAGAGCAGACCTGCCTTCAGCTGAACACATCATAGGGTAAGGGTTAGGGTTACACTGAAGAGCAGACCCGCCTTAAGCTGAACACATCATAGGGTTATTACTTACACTAACATGTCAGTGTGTACCATTACCACAGTTTCTATTACCATAAGAGGTTGTTATGTACTGTAAATAGCTTTGGCTGAGCAGAATGAATGGATCACAAGATGACTGTATCTACCTTCTGGTCAGACGGCATAGGGTTTCCTAGGTCACACACTACAATCACGGAGCCATTGTCCTTCCTCTGAGCGCAGGTCAGTCTGCTGAAGCCCTGAAGCAGACACAATACAGGCTTATTGTATTTGTACTCAGATTATATAATGATTACACTCATTCATTCATAACATTCAGTCTGCTGAAGCCTTGAAGCAGACACAATACAGGCTTATTGTATTTGTACTTAGATTATATAATGATTACATTCAGTCTGTTGAAGCCCTGAAGCAGACATAATACAGGTTTATTGTATTTGTACTTAGATTATATACTGATTACATTCATTCATTCATAGAGTTGGCTGAAATATGGGATATGGATATGATATGATGTCATATCACTTGATGGCGTGATGTGATGTCATGCGGAGTGAAACAATCACAGTGATCAATCAGCAGGCTGTGAGCATTCATAATGGAATGTGATGAGAATGATTTCAGCTTTGGCATGACAATGCATCTAATTTGGCATGAATGTGGTCTGAAAAGTGACACAGTTAGCCCACAGGAAGTGAAACCCCAGGCAGCCCGGGGGGGGCAGGAAGTGTCCTTCTCACCTCCCTGTGCTCGGCCGTGCCCTGGAAGTGTGTGCTGGCGGGGGGGCTGATGTGCAGCTCCGTCTCGTAAGCTCCCTCGCCCTGGTTCTCTGCCTCCACCACCAGCAGCGCCGGGTTCTCCTCTCCAATCAGCAGACCCGACGTCTCGCTGCAGGACAGGGTTAGGGTTAGGGGTCACGCAGGGGTCAGGTTGGAGCAGTGTGTGTGTGTGTGTGTGTGTGTGTGTGTGTGTGTGTGTGTGTGTGTGTGTGTGTGTGTGTGAGTGTTTGAGAAATTAAGTGGATACATATCAAGACATAAACACACACACACACACACACAC
>NC_137916.1:31469653-31477153 GCF_963457725.1 Sprattus sprattus | reverse complement strand
ATGTTTCATCCTGAATCTGAGGATTTAGGCTGTGCAGGCCCATAGTAATATTGCCTCTGCTAGAACTAGACTGGTGTTTTGTAAATGAAGGGAGAGTGCATATTAATGAGCTAGGACTTTTACGTAACCATCTAGGAATTTTGAATTGGGTCAATTTACCACCATCTTTTACATTTGAGGGAGGCCTTTTTATTCATTTGAAGAACGGTATGTCAGTTCCATGTACTGAATGTACTGTCTTTTTACAAAGTAAATACAATTTTCCATTCTATTGCGTCTTTAAAGATTGTCTCTAAAGTATTCACCCACAGGCAGTCAGGACATACACAAGGTGTTTGTCAATTATAGAAGTTGCCAATATCTTTCTTTTAAAGTCAATGTTGCAGACTGGACCTTTTAACGTGAGTATGAAACACACAGTGCCCTCACCTAAGGTTTATTTGGGTTCCTATGAGCGTGAGTATGAAACAAACAGTGCCCTCACCTCAGGTTTATTTGAATTCCTATGAGCGTGAGTATGAGACACACAGTGCCCTCACCTCAGGTTTATTTGGGTTCCTATGAGCGTGAGTATGAAACACACAGTGCCCTCAGCTAAGGTTTATTTGAATTCCATCACAGTTGCGGCCAGTGCAGTTTGGCTGCTGTGCTAATCAAGCAAGGACTCTTTACTCCTTTAAGCACTTAAGTGTCCTTAATTACTCATCACATTGCATTACACTCTGACATGATTGCACATTTATACCATTAATCTTAAAAATTAATATATATAGCCGTTGCAGTGTCTCTTACACAGCATTTGCAAGTGTATTTAGGCTAGGTCATTAACGCTATTCTTCAAGCACTATGACTCTACAACAGAATGGGATTCTGGGATACCTGTGCCATGGCTGAGGTCTGGCCTTGAAGAATGGCGTCTTCGGTGTCGATCAGTGTGTAGTTGACTGAAATGAAGATCGGACTGAGCTTGTCTTTAAACTCTGACTCTGCCTGTGTAGAGAGACAAGAGAGAGCATCATGGGGGGGGGGGGGGGGGCGGGGGGGGAGAAAGAAAGAAAGAAGAGAAAGAAGAGAGCATGAAGGAAATTGAGGGGAGAAAGTGAGAGAAGTAGACACAGACAGAGAGAGAGAGAGAGAGAGAGAGAGAGAGAGAGAGAGAGAGAGAGAGAGGGAGAGAAACCCGAAAACAACAATCAGTGCTTAGCTCAGAGATGTCCCCCACAGACTCTCAAAGACACATGAAGACCAAAGACCCAGAGTGGTGTCACAAGCTGCAGGGCTTTGCTCTTTAGAATCCCCCTGGACTGTGATGTCACATTGCACCAAATAAAATGTTACATGTCTGCCTTAAGTGTGAAGGGGGCATAGCAGCGGGGGAATAATGTGGTTTGTGCTATTTAGGGGCTGTCTTCTCTGGAAGATCACAAAGGTGTCCTCGATAGTTCCCCACCACCACCAACGCAGAGCAACTCTGTTTCTAAGTCTTCTCTTTTTTGCTATCTCTGTGCTAAAGTTCGTGCTAATATGAATACCATGACAACAGCGATTCACCTTCGTTAATTTCTAGGTTTTTAGAAGTGAATGGAAGACAATGAAAATGTTCTTTTTAGGGCAAACAACATCCCACCCTCAGGTAAGCGGTCACGTTGAAGCAGGTGTTGGGCTAGGGTTAGGGTTAGGGTTAGGGTTAGGGCTAGGGTTAACCCACCCTCAGGTAAGCGGTCACGTTGAAGCAGGTGTTGGGGTGTGCGGTCTGGACCGTGCGTGTGACTCTCTCCTGGGGCTGGCCGCTGTGGAGCAGTAGAGTCCTGCGGTTGAGCGCCTGCTTCATCTTGTCCAGCTGCAGCTCCACACTCAAGGCTGGAGGGTGGGGGGGGGGATGAGGGTGGGGGACGAGAGATAGAAACAGAAACACGTAGACAACATTTGCACCTCACAGTCATGGGCACTCACTCTCGCAGGGTCTTGATGTGTGCACTTATGTAACAAGAGGTCACAGTCTGGGGACAACTTGCTGAAAGGGTGGACAAGAAGAACGCCAACGATGACTGCCAAATTGGCTACACTTATATTACTGACTTCTACTCCGATGCTAACCCATAATGTATGCTTTCCCCTGCAATTGTTAGCTCTTATCTGTGGACTTCCGATTCTTCCTTGAGGCTAACCTTCAGAATGCCTTTGGGTGGGTTTAGAGCTGTGACACTGTGAAACGGTCCCCCTCCTATATGGACCCCACCCACACTCGGCCTACATCTCACCATGGTTCCCATTATACGCATGAGAGCTCGCTTCATCTTGCTGCAGCGCTACACTCAGAGCTGGAGGTTGAGGGGAAGGACACAGGAAGAACACAAAGATCCCATTTGCACCTCACACACACACACACACACACACACACACACACACACACACACAGACACAGACACACACACACACACACACACACACACACACACACACACACACACACACACACACTCACAGACACACACACACACACACACACACACACACACACACACACACACACACACACACACACGCACACACACACACACACACACACACACAAACACACACACACACACTCACAGACACTCACAGACACACACACACACACACACACACACACACACACACACACACACACACACACACACACACTCACACTCACACTCACAGACACACTCACAGACACACACACACACACACACACACACACACACACACACACACACACACACACACACACACACACACACACACACACACACACACACACACACACACACACACTCACAGGGACACACACACACACACACACACACACACACACACATACTCACTCTCACAGGGACACACATGACTTTGACATTTATGTCACCAGAGTTAACAGTCTAGAGACAACGTGTTGAAATTTATGGACCGGAAAGCATCGAGAAAATACCCTTAACAAGGCTACGCCTATACTGGCTTCACCACTAAGACCCACCCAACTTGTGGATTTCGCTTTCCTGTTTTATCTTCTCCAGCTGCTGCTCTGTGCTCAAGGTTGGGAGTAGGGTGAAAGGAAACCGGAAGGAGAACACATACACCCAGTTTACACCTTATACTTAAAGATGACCTTCATGTGTTTAGAAGATGACCTTCACTCTGTTTACATCTAGGGTTGCTAACCCTAACCCTACACATACACCCAGTTTACACCTTATACTTAAAGATGACCTTCATGTGTTTAGAAGATGACCTTCACCCTGTTTACATCTAGGGTTGCTAACCCTAACCCTACACATACACCCAGTTTACACCTTATACTTAAAGATGACCTTCATGTGTTTAGAAGATGACCTTCACCCTGTTTACATCTAGGGTTGCTAACCCTAACCCTACACATACACCCAGTTTACACCTTATACTTAAAGATGACCTTCATGTGTTTAGAAGATGACCTTCACCCTGTTTACATCTAGGGTTGCTTACCCTAACCCTAACCATAACCCTACACAAACACCCTGTTTACACCTTATACTTAAAGATGACCTTCATGTGTTTAGAAGATGACCTTCACCCTGTTTACATCTAGGGTTGCTAACCCTAACCCTAACCATAACCCTACACAAACACCCTGTTTACACCTTATACTTAAAGATGACCTTCATGTGTTTAGAAGATGACCTTCACCCTGTTTACATCTAGGGTTGCTAACCCTAACCCTACACATACGCCCAGTTTACACCTTATACTTAAAGATGACCTTCATGTGTTTTGAACCTATCGTGCAGGAAAGTGTGCATGAAACTATCACAACAACAAAGAGACAGTAGAATGTAGTTGCTTTAGCTTCTCTACATCAGATGGCTAAAAGCGATAAACATGAACCAGTTCTTACCCAGTGATGCGGGGATACGATGACCAGAGACACTGATGCACATGATGACAGTGAAACTGAAAAACAAAAGAGATGTTCACTGCCATGAGAAACAACCATGATCTTAAATATCCCCTCCTCGTCTGGTTAGTGTCTTCAATGTATGCGTGCCCGAGAGAGACAGAACAGACCTTCTTTTAGGTGCCTTCACTATGCCTAACTCCCTTCTGAGACCTTCTGAATGAAATGGAGGAGTAGTTGTTTCAGAGCTCACTGTCTACCATACTCACTGTACCTTTTATATGAACAGAGCCATTGCTAATGGAGTTACAGATGATGACATTCCCTAGGATCCTTGGTTGGAGAGAGCCCACATTAATTACAGCGAGATGCAGGGAGTTGTTTTTTAGAAATGTGTTGGGGTCCAGAATTTCATAGTTTTGTGAGGCCCATAATGACTTCATCTAAGATCAGGAAGGCTGTAGACATTGTACCGATTCATGTTCCTTACCAGGTAACTGACTTCTTAGTCCTGGTGGCTGAGCATAATGACATCTAAGATCATGAATTCATGTTCCTTACCAGGTAACTGACTTCTTAGTCCTGGTGGCTGAGCATAATGACATCTAAGATCATGAATTCATGTTCCTTACCAGGTAACTGACTTCTTAGTCCTGGTGGCTGAGCATAATGACATCTAAGATCATGAATTCATGTTCCTTACCAGGTAACAGACTTCTTAGTCCTGGTGGCTGAGCATAATGACATCTAAGATCATGAATTCATGTTCCTTACCAGGTAACAGACTTCTTAGTCCTGGTGGCTGAGCATAATGACATCTAAGATCATGAATTCATGTTCCTTACCAGGTAACAGACTTCTTAGTCCTGGTGGCTGAGCATAATGACATCTAAGATCATGAATTCATGTTCCTTACCAGGTAACAGACTTCTTAGTCCTGGTGGCTGAGCATAATGACATCTAAGATCATGAATTCATGTTCCTTACCAGGTAACAGACTTCTTAGTCCTGGTGGCTGAGCATAATGACTTCATCTAAGATCATGAAGGCTGTAGACATTGTACTGATTCATGTTCCTCACCAGGTAACTGACTTCTTAGTCCTGGTGGTTGAGCAGGTCTTCTCCTCTGGGTTTAGCACGTCAGGAGAGAGGGTGAGCTGGACCTTGGCATTCACTACGGCAAGAGTTCTAAGAAAGGAAAAAAAATAAGAGTGTAGTAATTACATTACATTTGTAGAACATTACGGACATTAATATATCATGGGTCAATAATTTTCATGCTTCCAGGAAGATCTTTAAGGCATTATTTAGGTTTGCAAATTGAATGTGCTTCTAAAGCCCTCAAGGTCTTAAGCAGATTTTATTTAAAAAGAGTTTTTAAAACAAGTCATGACCTACCTATATACAGCTATCTTACTGGCACCCCATGCACCAACAATAAGATCTGTTGAAAAAAGAAATTATTCTGTATTTGTTATAAATAAGTCATTGGGTTGTTCAAATTCCTCCTCATTCAACTAATAAAATTGAAATAAATCATTCAAAATGACTTGTACATGTACCAAAGTGACTTTATTGTCTCTGGGTCCATGCTTATATTATATGTATCATAATGTTATATGCATACATACTATAGGGACAAACTAACCTATAGCACAAAATTAAAAAGATAAACCATGGCAACCATTTACATAGCACCAAATAGAAAAAAAACAAGTGTACCCAATGCAATCTTAGTCACATGTGATGACTAACCCTAACCCAAACATGTGATGACTAACCCTAACCCAAACATGTGATGACTAACCCTAACCCAAACATGTGATGACTAACCCTAACCCAAACATGTGATGACTAACCCTAACCCAAACATGTGATGACTAACCCTAACCCAAACATGTGATGACTAACCCTAACCCAAACATGTGATGACTAACCCTAACCCAAACATGTGATGACTAACCCTAACCCAAACATGTGATGACTAACCCTAACCCAAACATGTGATGACTAACCCTAACCCAAACATGTGATGTTTTCTGCAGGGATGTGATAAACATCATTAGTGGAAGATTGATCCTAAGGACCCAGTAATTACCATGGAAACGGTGTCAGAACAGAAAAAGAGCTGTTTGTGCGGATGCCTGTTTGCTCATTTGATTGAAAGCGCTTTGAGGATGACAATGTTGTCTTTCATGAAAGAGAAAACAATATGACAGGAATACTGTGCTTTGTCATTTCTGAAAGAGGTTGTGGTATAAAAAAGAGCCTGTTGGGGGTGCTGAGGCATGAGTTATCTGGGATCGGGAGTCGTGGGCGTGTGTGTGTGTGTCTGTGTGTGTGTGTGTGTGTGTGTATGTTTGTGTGTGTGTGTGTGTGTGTGTGTGTGTGTCTGTGTGTGTATGTGTGTGTGTGCCAGTGTCTTTGTGTGTGTGTGTGTGTGTGTGTCTGTGTGTGTGTCTGTGTGTGTGTCTGTGTCTGTGTGTGCCTGTGTCTTTGTGTGTGTCTGTGTGTGTCTGTGTGTGTGTCGTGGGCGTAGTGAGGAGACAAAGAGTTCATTGGGTCTGTCTGGCACTCGTGTGGTGGGTCAAAAGCATTGCTGTGTAGGGAGAGAGACACCAAGCCCTCTGAGGGACCTGGGCTAGGCGTACACACACTCTTTCACTTACACACTCTTTCTTTCACTTACACACTCCTGTGTTAAAGGTCGTGGGGACACTGTCCTCCATTTACAGGCTCTCCTCCCCCACACACGTACGGTACATACACTCCCCCCCACACACACCCACACACAGACACACACACACACACACAAACAGAATGTGGGGATTACAAAAACTTCCACCAAGTTTTCCCAGGAAATGTAAAATAGCCTCTTCGTCTGGCAGTCAGTGAAGAGGAAATGACAAACAGCCGAGGGGGGATTAACTGACCAACATGAAGACTGGGATCAGACTGTGTGCAGTTTATTTATTTATTTATTATTTATTTACAAGCTTTTATTTGTGTTGATGCTATGAGAGCTCTTGGGAGCGAGGTCAGATGCAACAACAAGAGAAGAAAAGAGACATGGATTAGGAAAGGCTTTTACAGGTCAAGTCATTGAGGGCAACCTGTTCTCGCTGAGTGCAATTATCCTGCAGAGGGTTGAAAGGCTAAATGATGGGGGGTTCCGGAACCCAGCAAAAGAAATAAGCAAACTAAACCACAATAAAAACGTAACAAAAACAAATGTAAGCGGTAACTGTTGTTTCTGATGGCATGCTGTCATCAAAAAAGTAATATCAATGGGCCTCATTCTCGACAGCAGTTGGGAAGACTTTCCGAAGGATTTCAGAAGGAACTCCACTTCGGAAACATTTATGAAAACATTTGCATTCTCGTTATTTTTTTCTTCTGTGCTTTCTTCTGAACTTCAGACAACTTTCAGAACTCGTAATAGCAGTCGTAACTCTACCGGAATCTTCTCAAATTGGATTCCACGGGCCATCTTGTGGTTATTTGAGGAATCGCGTTGAGGAATGACATTTGAAAAAACTCTGTATTACAGTAAAAGGGTTAACGGGCGAATTTGTGAGAACCCGTTGGTGATTGCGTTCACGTCAAC
>NC_137916.1:31452153-31454653 GCF_963457725.1 Sprattus sprattus | reverse complement strand
CTAAGTGTGCACAAGCAGATGCATGGGACTATTGATCAGCTTATAAGCAAGCCATCAATGTTGTTATATGTTAGGAGTATAAACAAAGAGTCATCAATGTTGTTATATGTTAGAAGTATAAACAAATAGAAATCAATGTTGTTATATGTTAGGAGGATAAACAAAAGGTCATCAATGTTGTTATATGTTAGGAGTATAAACAAAGAGTCATCAATGTTGTTATATGTTAGAAGTATAAACAAATAGGAATCAATGTTGTTATATGTTAGGAGGATAAACAAAAGGTCATCAATGTTGTTATATGTTAGGAGTATAAACAAAGAGTCATCAATGTTGTTATATGTTAGGAGTATAAACTAAGAGTCATCAATGTTGTTATATGTTAGGAGTATAAACTAAGAGTCATCAATGTCTTTATATGGAGTATATAGGAGTATAAACTAAGAGTATTCTGTGTAAGGTCAGAGGTAAGGCCTACCGCAGTGAGGTGTCCGAGCATGACAGAGATGCCCAGAACAGTGGGGCCCAGGGATTGGCTGGTGGCTGTGGGGCCCAGGGATTGGCTTGTGGCTGAGGGGCGGGACAATGCCAGAACACAGAGCACCAGCTGGAATGTGACAGCTGTCTCCATGGCGACAGCCTGGTACAGGAGGACCCCTGGCGCCACCTGAGAAAGAGAGGCGTAGGAGGCAGGGGTTAGATGGCTGAGCCCTGGCATACTCTCTCTATCTTTCACTCTCCATTTCTCTCTATCAACTTCACTTTCAATTATCCATATTCACTGGGTTTCTTTTGTTTGGAAAATAAGATTGTAGCGTTCAGGTTTACAGCAAAACAATTACAAATTCAGAGTCTGTAAGTTGCACTGTGTCATCTGAATTTGCTGATCAGTAAAACCAAGAGAAATAAAGGATGATATCAGGGATACCAGCTGTTTCCCTTTTTGGAGGGAAACAAAACCAGCACTGTGTGTTTCATCTCTCTTACTGCTCTCAACCTATCAAGTCATTATGAAACCCTTTATGGATGGAGTGGTATGATGGTTCATTCAGCTAAGAAACCTCCTGGCATTATTGTAGATGTCTCTGGATATGGTTTGGGAATACTTCAGGAAAACAGGGAATACTTTGGGAAAACAGTGGAGTACCACATCAAACACATACAGAATTGATGTCTTCAAATGTAGAACGATCTAAACCGCAACAATGAGCCTCACTCACATGGTACAAGCTCAACCAAAACCCTGAATGTGTCGGCTGAGCAAATAGCTCTACCGAAGACCCAGACTTCACAGGAATGGACAGATAAATTATGAATAAGGATGCAAACTTTTTAGGACAATCTTCAGACTTCAGACTATAAGCCTAGACTCCTTCTTGTAGTACTTGTTGTGTGTGTGTATGTAGTACTTATTGTGTGTGTAAGTGGAACTTATTGTGTGTTTATATTCTATGTTATGTGTAGTACTTATTGTGTGTGTAAGTTGTGTGTTTACTGTATGCACCTACTCACCAGAACAAATTCCAGGTAGGTGCAAACCTGGCAATAAACCCAATTCTGATTCTGATTCTGATTCTGATTCTCTCCAGGTTAACAGTCAGAGTCTACAGGTAAAACTCACATGTAATAAACTTTATTACAGGCTCAAGGCCCACATGGAAGATGTACAATACATAAAATCAATACATTACATATAAATATACATACATACATACAATCATAAATACATATAAATACACAAGGAAAGAAGGGTTAAAAAAGGCACTTATGCCAGTGTTCCCAGATCTTAGATATGTACTTGACAGAGCTGCGGCCAGGGTCTGTCATCAGATCAATTATAACATTTGAAGAGCTGTCCAGCCGACACATAAACTTAAAAGTAAGGTTCCTCAGCAAGGCCATGAAGGTGGTTAGACCCATATTACAGAACAGCTGACTGGATCTAGTACTCCTGGATTCTTCAAGTCATTATAGGCTACTTTCAATTTACGCAAGCTCTCCTTCTTGTAATTCACCCAGAGTGGAGCTGTATAGAGAGGGGTGCAGTAGGTGCAGTATCATATGTACAGTGGTGGAATTTTCTTACCAACATGTTAGCTTGGACATAGAGCAATCTCCTCTGTCTAAACATGTCGGCATCATCCTCCAATGTGTCTGTGATAATGTGCCCTAAGTATTTGGTACTATTGGACACCCCCAGAGCTTGCCCAGACATATGAAGGGCAGGAAACTTAATATCCATGTCCTCCTTAGTTCTACAGACCATTACGCTCTTCCTCCTTCACAAAAGGGAGTGTCAGGGTAACGCCAGGCAGGTAAACACTCCGACCATACAGGGAAGAGATATTCAGACGTTACTCACCTCGTTGAGCCCCAGTTGCCCCTGCAGAGGTGCGGGCACGATGCCCAAGAGGATGGCACACGCAGCCAGCGCCCCCAGTAGCTGGGCACCCACAAACACCATCGCCCTCCAGGGGCTCAGCCTCAGTCCCAGCCCCAG
>NC_137916.1:31442153-31449653 GCF_963457725.1 Sprattus sprattus | reverse complement strand
TGTAGCACCCAGCGAGACAGAGCTACGCGCTGCAGGGGATTACGAGTGTTCTGCCATCGGAGAAACCGAGACGGGTGGGGGGGGGGGGGGGGGGGAGGGGGGTGGGGAGTGGGGGGGGGGGGGGAGCTGGAAGGACAAGCCTCGTCTGAAAACTCACAACACTAAATCCTGGGATTGACCGCGACGGTCACAAGGAAAAGGTTATCAGTCCGCACTCTGAAGCCTTTGGTGTCCCTCCACAAGCAGCTAAATGACTTCATACTGTGCCTATTCCCAGTCCATTAACACAAACACATTTCTCAACAGTACAATACACATCATAAAGACATGCATCACATTACATCGTATGAATCTGGATGAATGTTGGAATGAATGTTGGTGGTGGTCGGAGGGGCCGTAGGCGCTGATTGGCTGCCACGCTTCCGTCAGTCTGCCCCAGGGCAGCTGTGGCTACTCTCGTAGCTTACCACCACTGGTATGACTGTCTGAATGAATGGACTGGACTGGACTGATCTGTAAAGCGTCTTTGAGTATCTAGAAAAGCGCTATATAAAATTGAAGTTGATTGATTGATTGACACATAAATAAACACATTCATATTATGGTGCAGAAAATGCATCAGTAACAGTATTCATAGAGTGTCATTTCTTTGTGAATTGCTGTGGTGCTCAGGGTCAGAGGATTGATGGATGCATTAGCTCGTAATTCAGAACTGCACATTCAACACGATGGGAGAAACAGTTATGGTGGAGACCTCAGTTTAAACTCAGTAGTTAAACTTCAGACAGATGCCATTTCATGCTTTCTACCTTGTACCACTCATAGGATCATGCAGTGTTGAAGATTCATGGTGAGCCATCTAATGCAGCCTGACCCCGATGACAGCTTCATATATCAGAGACATCAAGGCTGTCAGAAAGAATCATGTCACTATAAAATGTCTTCCTACTGACAGACCAGCCAGCCCATCTGTTGTTTTCATGTGTCATCAGATTGCAGAGACGACCACATAGGGCCCCACACACACACACACACACACTCTCACACACACACACACACAGCTGTTGTTGTCATCTGTCCCTCACCATTCTGGGGTCTTTTTCATTTTTATTTGTCTGACAGTGATTGACAGAAATGATCACGACAGCATATGACTGCATGAGATTACGCTGAAGCTAGGGTTTTCTGGGTTTATTACTTTGGGAACACTTTATTTTAAGTAGGCCTATGTTCTTTGTTCTTATCACTTAGTCCAGTGTACTCATGTTGATGTTGATGTTGTGTAACTGAATGTTAGAGAAAGTATTCTGTGAATAATGCATATGTACACTGCAAAAAATGCCCCTCTAGATTTAAGACAAATAATTACATATTTAAGCAGGATTTTGCTTAAAACAAGCAAATTTGGCTGCCAGTGCGTTAAGCAAATTTGGCTTGTTAAGATTTCTTAAAATAAGTAATATTTGCTTGAAATAGGTAAAAAATAACCTTACAAGAAAGCACTAGGTAAGTACAATTTAGCTAGAAACAAGACCAACTAGATTTTTCATCTCAATATAAGAGTAATAACACTAGGTTAGAAAAGCATTTTTTGCAGTGTATTTACAATGTATGTTATAAAATCCTTAAGAATTTCCACTATGGGTTAAAACCCTGGTGTCTAGGGAAAAGCCTGTGTGTGTGTGTGTGTGTGTGTGTGTGTGTGTGTGTGTGTGTGTGTGCGTGTGTGAGCCTCGGAGGCTGGACCTGGAGTGGGGCAGGGCTGAGTTGGGGCTGAACTAGGGACCGTTGGCATGTAATTCAATGCCACAATAACACTGGAGAAATGTAATAGATAGATAGCGTTAGTTTAGGTTGCCTAGCAATGGAAATGGCTAGTATTGTATTTGTTAAGAATACAGATGAATCAAAACTTCACAAAAGAATCAAGGAGACTTTAGGGGTGACATGTTTAAATATAATTTCAATTTCCTTTACATTAACATGTAGAGTTGTGTGGAACTTGCATATTATACCATATGTAGTCATATATCCATCTTTGGGTTTAGTTGCTAAAAAAACAAGGGCTGGTTTAATGTGTGTTTGTGTTTGTGTTTGTGTTTGCTGTTTGTGTTTATGTTTTATGTCTGTGCATGTCCAAGCGTGTGTTCCTGAGTTCTTGCATGTGTGTATGTGTGAGAGAGAGAGAGAGAGAGAGAGAGAGAGGAGAGAGAGTGAGAAACATACAAGGAACCCTAAAGGACAGGAATAGAAAGAGAGATCCAGAAGCTTCCAGGAAAACAAAGGCGGCATGGTTTAACGCAGATGCCATTGCTCAGCGGTGAAGGTCAAGGGGAAAGAGACACCTGTATGACTGCCGTGATGATGTGACACACACACACACACACACACACACACACACACACACACACACACACCTGTATGACTGCCGTGATGATGTGACACACACACACACACACACACACACACACACACACACACACACACACACCTGTATGACTGCCGTGATGATGTGACTTAAAATGTGATTAGAAGAGATTATGTTTCCACAGGATGAGGAGAGAGCCCATACATGCGCACACAAACACACACACACACACACACACACACACACACACACACACACAGGATGAGGAGAGAGCGATAAACTTGAGTTGGCAGCAAATGTCACAGCAGGGAGTGGAAAACAGAGATTGCAGAGCTGAACCGTCATACGTGGAACTCAAACGAAACCCAAAACAAACATCAGGTGCTGTGTTCTGGCTCAGTATACGACTAGAGACCTTTAGAACGCACAATGAGCAATGGCATCCTGTGTTTGTTTGTGTTTGTGTGTGTGTATCTGATAATGCTAAACTGTGTGTGTGTGTGGGTGTGTGTGTGTTTGTTTGTGTTTGTGTGTGTGTATCTGATAATGCTGACGAGAGCCCTTAGAGACCTGAACTGAAGGTCAGTGGTCTTTGTTGTTAAAATATTGGAATGCCGTTCAATAATGACATCTATCAGAAGGATTATAGACGACTTATTCCTTTGTGTTCTATCATTATTGATACGTTGAGATGTTTTTTTTTCACTTGTTGACAATTTAGAGGGCCCCGACATGCAAAGAAAGAAAGCATCTATGTGTATCAATTCTAATGTTGAAAGTCCCCACATGCTTGAAGCTGCTGTAAACACTTTTAGCAGTTTGCTAAGTGTAACCCCCCACAATAAATCCCTGCCTACCTGAAAAGCGTTCATACAAACCAACAGAGAGACACGGACGCCCATCTTTTTTGAAATGTTCCTACCCCGGGGGCAAAGGGGTTATAAAAGATTGGGAATGTTATCTAGGACGTCGACGTTCAAGGATTCAGGGTGCACAACCTGGTTAACTAGCTACTGGAAATCTACAGATATCAGCAATGGTAAATGGTCGCCACAGCAAAAGATTTGCTTTCAGCACCACCCTTTAAGTGAAGGTATTTTATGTTGTAGGCCAAACTAAGTTAAACTTATCTGGGAATTGAAATGTCAAGGTGTTCCTGGCAAATAAATACGCTGTCTTTTATTTGTGTAAATAATTGTTTTTAAGAAAAGGTGCCTGTTTTGATAATTAATAAAGCAAAAAAGTCTGGCGGTGATCTTCTTGGTAATTAAATAAATGCACAGAACTCAGAGGCAAAGTAAACTTGCTGACAAAAACAAAATGGCAGACTGGAAAACTCAGCAATGAAAACTTAAAATACCCCAAAGAATACCTGAGGAACAGGTGAAAACACTTAATTACCACACGCAGGTGATAACAGGTAACACCAAGGACAGATTAAGACACCCATGGTATCAGCAAAGCAGCTATTTTGAGTACATCTGTTGACGCAAACATACTTTTTGCTTTGTAGTCATGTTCTGAGGCATTTCTGCTGTCACTGCTCTAAAGTGTTGCAGTAGCCTGTATCCTGCTGTATTGGGTGTGTGTGTGTGTGTGTGTGTGTGTGTGTGTGTGTATCCTGTGACATTGGGTTGCCAGTCCATGGTGACGTCATCGCATGTAGCATAGCGATTTTATTTAGCACTGCCTTCTTTTCTCTCTCATTCTCTCTCTCTTTCACTCTTTCTCTCTCTCCCTCTCTCTCTTACTCTTTCTCTCTCTCCCTCTCTCTCTTACTTTTTCTCTCTCTCATTCTCTCTCTCTTTCACTCTCTCTCTCTCTCCCTCTCTCTCTTACTCTTACTTTCACTCTCTTTCACTCTGCTCCTTTCTCGTACCCTTCGGTGCCATCCTTTCCTCCTCTCCTCCCCTCCTCCCCTCCTCCCCTCCTCCCCTCCTCCTTTCCTCCCCTCCTCCCCTCCTCCCCTCCTCCTCTCCTCCCCTCCTCCTCTCCTCCTCTCCTCTCCTCCTCCCCTCCTCCCCTCCTCCCCTCCTCCTCTCCTCCCCTCCTCCTCTCCTCCCCTCCTCCCCTCCTCCTCTCCTCCCCTCCTCTCCTCCCCTCCTCCTCTCCTCCCCTCCTCCTCTCCCCTCCTCCTCCTCTCCTCCTCTCCTCCTCCCCTCCCCTCCTCCCCTCCTCCTCTCCTCTCCTCCTGTCCTCAGTCTCTTCTCTCTCTTGTGCTCATACTCTCGAAGGCCGAGCCACGACATGGAGGGCTTCACTGTGGCCTCTCAATCCTTCACAGGAGCTGAATACTGAATACACACTGAAACACTCTTCATGACTTACACAGGAGCTGAATACTGAATACACACTGAAACACTCTTCATGACTTACACAGGAGCTGAATACTGAATACACACTGAAACACTCTGCATGACTTACACAGGAGCTGAATACTGAATACACACTGAAACACTCTGCATGACTTACACAGGAGGACCAAGAGGGGATATGATTTATCTTTATTATAGTGTATTCAGAGTCACCACCCACCCACACACACACTTACTGTAGTTTATTCAACCCATTCCTCACAGAGATGAGTTGACACAGTACGCCTCCTGGCATTGTAAAGTGCTGAAGTAAAAGGGTCTTGGGTTAATGTGACATCCTTCAGATCCCTCAGGTCCATTTTTTGGGTTTGTTATCTTCCTTTCTTTCTCACCTTGATTTTCCTTCTCTCTTTGTCACTCTCTCTCCACCCCGCCAACCCCTCCATAGAATCTTTGGAGGAGTAATGACTCAGAATGATGCTGCAAAATTGTAATGGATTGGTGGCATTCTCCTTCTATCTCTCCCTTTCTCTCTTTCTCTCTTTCTCTCTTTCTTACTCTCTGTCTGTCTGTCTGTCTGTCTGTCTGTCTGTCTGTCTGTCTGTCTCTCTCTGTCTCTCACACTCTTGGTGGTGCAACTGGGCCTTGACTCTCCTTGACTCACATCTGCCCTCCATCAGAGAATACGGCACATTCCTGAAGTGAGAAAATAGTGTCCAGACAGACACACACACACCACACATAAAACACACACACACACAATCACAGACACAGACACACACACACACACACACACACACACACACACACACACACACACACACACACACACACACACACACACACACACACACTCACACACCACACACACACACACACACACACACACACACACACACACACACACACACACACACACACCACCCCCCCCCACACACACACACGCACGTCCAGACAGACACAATGCTTGATGAATCACCGAATCTCTGTGAGCAGGAAAGAGTACACCTCAATCATGCTCTGCTGATTGAAGCGCTAACTGCTAACTGCTAACTGCTAACAGCCTTTACAGTTTTGAAGGTCATAGGAGTTGATGAAGGTATTTTATGCATGTACTTATGACAAGCTTTCTTATTCACTGTTCTCTCAGCCTGTTGTTGAGCACTTGTGTGACTTGCAGTTTTTAATAATTCCTCAAGAGGGCACTGTAACCACTTTCACCAAAGTTTCATTCAAACTAATCTAGTGCCTGATCCTCCGTTTAGATTTTAAAGAAACTTGATCAAAATGTGCTGCTCTTGAAGTTATTGTGTTCCTGCCGTGGAGGGCCCTCTAAAGCCCTGTGTGTGTGTGTGTGTGTGTGTGTGTGTGTGTTAGTGTCTTCTTCTTTAAGGGCACCCAGTGAACGGCTTGTGAGAGGAGAGGTGGTAACCTTTGAGAGGAGAGCACTCGTCCGTAAGGCTTCATCATCTACGTGAGCACGATCGCATACACACTGGAGACAGGTTATTTTCCAGCTCAACGTTAGCTGCCCCCACATATCACACACACACACATATGAACACAGCAAAGATATGCCCAGACATGTTTATTACAATCTCCTGGCACAGTGCACAAGTCTAGAAGGAGACATTTCAGTAACAACATAATTAATTAACTCAGCAGGACCCTCAATATTCTTTTAAATATATTTTGAGTGTGCTGCTGTTTGAGTAACATGGTTCAAGTAAATAAATAAATAACATACAAGCCAGTAAGATATGCTACTCATATCTAAAATTGGAAAAGAAAATTAAATACATTTTCATTATTTTAGGGGAAAAGCAGATTAAAAACAGAATTCAGCTAAGAGGACTATTAGTGGCTCATTATAAATTATATAAACCTCACAAGCTGTGTCAAATGTACAGTCATACTGCAGACGTGAGTAAATAATACACTGTAGCTTTAAATGCCATATCTCTTCATAGAGAGTAACTTTATTTAGATGCAAATTAAACTAAAGGGACAGGCACACACGCACAGACGAAAGGAGTCAAGCCCAGTCGCTACACCATGAGCTAGACAGAGAAAAAGAGAGAGAAAAGGGAGAAGAAGAAGAAGAAGAAGTAGAAGACGAAGAAAAAGAATACGAAGAAAAAGAAGAAGAAGAAGAAGACGAAGAAGTAAAAGAAGAAGAAGAAGAAGAAGAAGAAGAAGAAGAAGAAGAAGAAGAAGAAGGAGAAGAAGAAGGAGAAGAAAAGGCAGCCCATGAGGACAGAGTGATAAGGCACTCCACACAGGTTTGCAGGCTCGCTACACTCCATAGGCATTGACTGGCACCATGAGGTCATGATCTTCTCTGCCACATACAGAGAAATCCATCACATCGCAGCAGGATGTTTCACGGTCCACAGCATTGCGTCCCCTTCAACAGCAGGAGATGATGAGGAGAGAGGGCAAACCTCTCCCCTGGGTGTCACTAACACGAGTATCCCGTCACCCCTGTGTCACTTGCTCAAGATGGAGAGATTGCTGTCACACCGTCACTCCCAATTCCATAACGCCCACGCTAGTCAAGACTCCGTTTCATCAAGCAATGATGCAGAGAACAGTCAAAGAGAACCCTGCAAAGAAGCAACCATTACATTTACATTTACATTTACATTTACATTTACATTTACATTTACATTTACAATTACATTTACATTTACATTTACATTCACATTCACATTCACATTCACATTTACAATTACAATTACATTTACATTTACATTTACATTTACATTTACATTTACATTCACATTTACATTTAGTCATTTAGCAGATGCTTTTGTC
>NC_137916.1:31424653-31434653 GCF_963457725.1 Sprattus sprattus | reverse complement strand
CCGGGACGGTGACAGGACACGACAGACAGACACACACACACACACACACACACACACACACACACACACACACACACACACACACACACACACACACACACACACACACACACACACACACAGGACACGACAGACAGATAAGAATGTAATTAACGAGGACGCCACACACACACACACACACACACACACGTACACACAAACACACACACACACACACACTAACACACGTAAACAGAACTACTAACCCATGCAAACTACAAACAATTTCTCGTTCCTTCTTCAACATCAGCTTCAAAGCTTAAAAACGTGTCTCACATGTGCCGGTTAAAATCCCAAATCCCCAAACAGCACAGACCACATTCATCAGCATGGCAGTATAAATGAACCACACACACACACACACACACACACGCACACACACACACACACACACACGAACACACACACGCAAACAGCACAGACCACATTCATCAGCATGGCAGTATAAATGAACCACACACAATATTCCCATTTTACGGATGCGTGGTGAAGGGAGAGAGAGGTTAGCCTCCTGGCCTCAAACACAGGTGCAAACAGAAATGACCACACCTGCTGACTGACCGCATTACTAAAGAGCCAGGCTCACTGGTTAGTCTGACTGACCGCATTACTGAAGAGCCAGGCTCACTGGTTAGTCTGACTGACCGCATTACTGAAGAGCCAGGCTCACTGGTTAGTCTGACTGACCGCATTACTAAAGAGCCAGGCTCACTGGTTAGTCTGACTGACCGCATTACTAAAGAGCCAGGCTCACTGGTTAGTCTGACTGACCGCATTACTAAAGAGCCAGGCTCACTGGTTAGTCTGACTGACCGCATTACTAAAGAGCCAGGCTCACTGGTTAGTCTGACTGACCGCATTACTAAAGAGCCAGGCACACTGGTTAGTCTGACTGACCGCATTACTAAAGAGCCAGGCACACTGGTTAGTCTGGTAAAGCACCTTGAGACTTCTCTGTTTGTTAAAGGATGCTATATAAATAAAATGCATTATTAGTATTATAATTATTATTATTAATATAATTATTATTATTATTATTATTATTATTATTATTATTATTATTATTATTATTATTATTATTATTATATAGCCCTGAAAGTGACGATCTCCATCACCGGAAACTACAGCGTGTCTCTATTGTGCAGAGGATGAGATATGTGTGGGGTAGAGTTCCAGGTAGCTGAATCTGCGTGGTTGGCCCAAAATAACCTCCGCTCGAGCTTTATCCTCTGCTGCCTCCCCACCTCAGCTGCTCCCTCTCTTTTCCTCTCTCAGTCTCTCATCTTAGTCTGGCGTTGGCTCCGTGTTCTTTTCTCCTCAGTACTGCTTCAGTTGTATTTATAGATCTTCTGTTGGATCCTCACTGTAGGCATCTATGGTGATTGTTTCATTGCTCTGTTTGTCTGTTCCACATGGGACCAGCTGTAGGATACTGTCCTTTTACTTCCCCAAGAACACCAAAGGATTGTTTTCCTCCCACTCATCTTGGTTAAGAACCAATTGATGTGCTTTTACAGTACCTCCTGACTTAATTGTTCTGGTGGCATTCAAATGTATTGTTTCCTTTCAAGGAAAGGAACACACACACACACACACACACACATGGAAGCCGGAGCCAAGTGATGCATGGAGTCATCCTTGGAGACTTGATTAAGGAAAAGTCTTCAGAAGGTGTTCTATTCCCTCTTGTTTCCCTGCGGCTTCAACAGGGAAGAATATGGCACCATATTAACTAATAGCTCTTATTTTGTACAGTTGTGCAGTAGTATTTTTAGCAGGATTTGTTTATATTTCTTTGAGAGTTTCATTCTCATAGCTTCTGAGACATCATTTCTGTCCCAGCATGTGCTGTTATTGACAGAGACACGCTCTGATTGGTTCTGTTTCTTCAACTTCATCACCGATCGGCAATTCTTTTTTTAGAGAGCAATCTCCATTTCTAGTTCATTTATCTCTCATGTTCCCACAATCTCATAACTGTAAGGAAAAATGTTTCTCTGAGAAATGTGTATATTTGCCTACATTTTAATCCCTTGTAAAACTTCTTCTTCGTTTTTTTTTTGCTGAAATACCTTAAATCACAGATAATATTTTGGATTAATATAATCTATATCATCATCAGGTTGTGTTTAACATTGACCGTTTGCCTTGACATTGACCCTAGTGGGAGTCAGCTGCAGTGTTAATAAAATGTATTGATTTATAATAACCTCTAGTAATACAAATATTGATAATGATTTATGCTATATGAAGAAAATCATCAGCATCATATATTAACTTGTGAACACAGCTCACATTAACATACACCCGTGCACAACATCATTACTGTATTGTAACTAAACAATAATTATGAAAGTGGAAAAAGTCTATCTGTCTATCGTCCCTTTTATAATAATAATAATAATAGTCAGATTTTAATGGCACACACGACACCCTACAACACACACGTGCATATATGGAGGCGACACAGGACAAACACACACACACACACACACACACACACACACACACACACATGCCTGAGGTCGCAGTGAATTTATTCTCTGCTTTTTCCCATCCTGGACCGTCCTTCTTCGATGACCCCCCAGGAGCAGTGGGCAGCTTGTAAGCGCCCGGGGACCAAGTGCAGCGAACTGTCCATCTTGGTCAGAGATGGACTGGAAAGTGTTCTGTTCTTTTGCAGCATGCAGTGAAAACGCCCTGGTCTTCACTCCTCTCCTCTTAGGTCACATCTTGATGAAGACATTCTTTATCCCCGGACTCTCTTGACATTCCTTGGGTGGCAGTGCTGCCCAGTCTGTGCCCTGCGGAACTGGGGGTGGTGAGGGCAATCTCACTCAACCGGCTCCTGGCTTGGGAGGGCACAGGAGGCAGAGTGATGCGGTGCCAGCATGCCCTCTCTGTGTGCGTATGGTGGCATATGGATGGAGCTCTGGAGGACGTCAGCTTGGGTAAGGGCACCTGGTGCCGCCCTGGCACCCTGTGTGTCTAACGTGCGTCAGCCTCCCCAGGAGACAGCGCCCCTCTTTGGACCCTCCAGCTGCTGCCCACCATGCCATATTCCACCTAACCTGCTCGGGGGCTACGCAGGGGGGTCAGCTGGTGCCCCTGAACTGGCCTTCGCACATGATTCCATGCTTTTCATGAGGTCAGGGTTAGCTGCGACTGACTCTATTGTCCCCTGAACTGCACATGATTCCATGCGTTTCATGAGGTCAGGGTTAGCTGCGACTGACTCTATGGTCCCCTGAACTGCACATGATTCCATGCTTTTCATGATGTCAGGGTTAGCTGCGACTGACTCTATGGTACCCTGAACTGGCCTTTGCACATGATTCCATGCTTTTCATGAGGTCAGGGTTAGCTGCGACTGACTCTATGGTACCCTGAACTGGCCTTTGCACATGATTCCATGCTTTTCATGAGGTCAGGGTTAGCTGCGACTGACTCTATGGTACCCTGAACTGGCCTTCGCACATGATTCCATGCTTTTCATGAGGTCAGGGTTAGCTGAGACTGACTCTATGGTACCCTTAACTGGCCTTCGCACATGATTCCATGCTTTTCATGAGGTCATGGTTAGCCTCGACTGACTCTATGGTACCCTGAACTGCACATGATTCCATGCTTTTCATGAGGTCATGGTTAGCTGCGACTGACTCTATGGTACCCTTAACTGGCCTTCGCAAATGATTTCATGCTTTTCATGAGGTCATGGTTAGCCTTGACTGACTCTATGGTACCCTGAACTGCACATGATTCCATGCTTTTCATGAGGTCATGGTTAGCTGCGACTGACTCTATGGTACCCTTAACTGGCCTTCGCACATGATTTCATGCTTTTCATGAGGTCATGGTTAGCCTCGACTGACTCTATGGTACCCTGAACTGCACATGATTCCATGCTTTTCATGAGGTCATGGTTAGCTGCGACTGACTCTATGGTACCCTTAACTGGCCTTCGCACATGATTTCATGCTTTTCATGAGGTCAGGGTTAGCCTCGACTGACTCTATGGTACCCTGAACTGCACATGATTCCATGCTTTTCATGAGGTCATGGTTAGCTGCGACTGACTCTATGGTACCCTTAACTGGCCTTCGCACATGATTTCATGCTTTTCATGAGGTCAGGGTTAGCTGAGACTGACTCTATGGTACCCTTAACTGGCCTTCGCACATGATTCCATGCTTTTCATGAGGTCATGGTTAGCCTCGACTGACTCTATGGTACCCTGAACTGCACATGATTCCATGCTTTTCATGAGGTCATGGTTAGCTGCGACTGACTCTATGGTACCCTTAACTGGCCTTCGCAAATGATTTCATGCTTTTCATGAGGTCATGGTTAGCCTTGACTGACTCTATGGTACCCTGAACTGCACATGATTCCATGCTTTTCATGAGGTCATGGTTAGCTGCGACTGACTCTATGGTACCCTTAACTGGCCTTCGCACATGATTTCATGCTTTTCATGAGGTCATGGTTAGCCTCGACTGACTCTATGGTACCCTGAACTGCACATGATTCCATGCTTTTCATGAGGTCATGGTTAGCTGCGACTGACTCTATGGTACCCTTAACTGGCCTTCGCACATGATTTCATGCTTTTCATGAGGTCATGGTTAGCCTCGACTGACTCTATGGTACCCTGAACTGCACATGATTCCATGCTTTTCATGAGGTCATGGTTAGCTGCGACTGACTCTATGGTACCCTTAACTGGCCTTCGCACATGATTTCATGCTTTTCATGAGGTCATGGTTAGCCTCGACTGACTCTATGGTACCCTGAACTGCACATGATTCCATGCTTTTCATGAGGTCATGGTTAGCTGCGACTGACTCTATGGTCAACGTGAACAGCCGGTCTCAGTCGGGGAGGAGTTGGAAAAGATGGTAGGCAAGCCGGACAGTGTCCCCTTCCCAGTGTCCCCTTCCCAGTGTCCCCTTCCCAGTGTAGTTGTTGGTTCCAGTTGATACAGTAGAAATTCCACTTTCCTCTTCATTAAAATGAACATGATGCCTGACAATATTAATTCAGTACATTACTGTTTATTTAATACAGCCTCTGATTGTCAGTACTTCTCCAAGTCCTGTCTTTCAACTCTTAAACATCCTATTTTGTCTTGAGTGAATTAAGACTTCACAAACGTCAATGGATCCTGGAAAATGCAGCCAAAGCTCTGTCCTTCTTTCGCTAGTTGGTCTGAGGAGCTCCAGCCTCTACCTGCAATACACTCATACCTCCCGTTTACCATTGCTTGATTTGTCTCTGCTATTCTCCAGCTGCATGATGTCCACCATTTTGTGCCAGTATGCCAGGCCATCCTTCAGCTGTAGCTGGGTTAGTGATATCCTGTGCCAGTATGCCAGGCCATCCTTCAGCTGTAGCTGGGTTAGTGATATCCTGTGCCAGTATGCCAGGCCTTCCTTCAGCTGTAGCTGGGTTAGTGATATCCTGTGCCAGTATGCCAGGCCATCCTTCAGCTGTAGCTGGGTTAGTGATATCCTCTGATCTTTGGTGCTCAAACCACACTGGACTTCAACCAATTGATTTGAGCTTCTTTTTAACAAGTAGTACTTAAAACTCTTTCATTCAGCCAATTTTTCTCCTCTTGTGGATCCTCCGTGAATTTGGCGAAATGGTCCATTTTCATTCCCTTTCTTAAAGTCGAAGCCATGCCAAAGTCCAAAGCCATTTGGTCTGGCTGTGAGCCATCTTCCACCCCTTCTCTTGCTGACTCCAGGAGTATTCCGTTAGTTTGTTCTTCTGTAGCTTAGACGGGTGAATCCATCAGGCTGTCTGTGCCACAGATGCTGCTGCTACGGGTTGCTAGCCCAAATCATCCTCAGAGGGGTCTATTCACTCCTGCCAGCTGTCTTTCCAAGCCGTCAAATGGTAATTTTCTTATTGTCAGCTGCCCAACTCATTTTATACATCAATCTCATAAGTTGTTGATGTTAGGGATGATCTGATATATATGATATATCTATAGACAATAATGTATGTGATATCAGAACCATGGTATTACTTCAACATTTTAAAATATATGTCCGAGTATATGTACCATCATATATATTATTCAAGAACACTTATCTTTGCTGTAGTTTAAAAACAGGTTTGCTCCAATCTACTTTGTTGTCCAGATTAGCATCATCTGAAAGGGCTAACCCTGCATTTTTATATTTTTTGATATTTTGATATGTGTTTGCGAGGCTATACAGGAATGCAGATTTGGATGTGATCCTTTCCCCTAGGAAGAAGCCCAACAATGGACTGAAACGAGTGGGTCTGGCTCTCACTTTGACTTGTCATACTATACCAGAATGTGGTTCACCATAACTATGGACCTTTTTACTCTGCAAGTGCATCTTACACCTACTTTTGCAAACAAGACAGGTAAAGGCATCGTTTATAGGGTGCGGACAGCCATCTGCCATGACTGCTATCCCTATGTTCTTTGCCAGCTCAGACAGCTGGTTTATTGTTGAAGTGGGGTCTTGGAGGCTCTCAGGAGCTTGCTTTAGTTTGTCAATTTTCCAAGTGACCTCAATGTCCACTTAAGCCCTTCGACTAAAATGTAGGAACAGAAAAGAGAGGATTCAAGATTTTTCAAACGATGCATAGGAACAAATGTTTCAAAATTCTTTACGTACTGTATATTTAATAAATGTTTATTTTACTTAAAAAAAACGTACATTTAAGACATTAGATTCATATTTTTTTGCATTTCTATACTGTAAATGGTCTTATAATTAAATCTAAACAAACCACATATAAAATTCCCAATATAAATAAATAAAACTTGGCTACAGACAGTTCACTGTGTTTACTTCTGTATTTAAAATCGACGTTAACGTTAGGAACTAGAAACTCCAAATTAGAAGCAAGTTTCTGATCATACAACGTACTGCTTGTGCCCTCGGATGGAATATTTCATGTCCTTGGCTGTCTGTCAGGGGAAGTGGCTCATCACAGCTTTACCTCTGCTGTTATTCCTTCAAAAGTTGCATCAGCTTCAGCATCATGTTGATGTGTGTGTGTGTGTGTGTGTGTGTGTGTGTGTGTGTGTGTGTGTCACCTTACTAAAGCATGTTTCACCAACACCTTACTAAACTGCTCTTTTTCAGAGAGGTTGACCCCTTCATTAGCCAGTGCAAGAGGAGACATGCTGGATCCCAGCCATCAAAACAGGCACCCCCACCCCTTCTATTGCTGCTGGAGTCCTTTTCTGTATTACTAGTATTTGTTTGAATGTAGCCTAATGTGTTTTTTCCCAAAATAATGATATCAATAAATCTGTACTTGAAAAACCACAACGTGCACACAGCAGCATCATGTGCACTGCCTGGAGTGCCCACACACACTTCCCTTAATAGCAGGTGGTCAGATACAAAGGCCAGCAGAATGATACAAGGCCATCCCTTTCTATGAGCAAAGCTCTGCTGGAGGGAGGATTGGTGCTGGGTGCCTGCAGTGCCTCTGCTGGAGGGAGGCTGTAGTGCCTCTGCTGGAGGGAGGCTGTAGTGCCTCTGCTGGAGGGAGGATTGGTACTGCAGTGCCTCTGCTGGAGGGAGGCTGCAGTGCCTCTGCTGGAGGGAGGATTGGTGCTGGGTGCCTGTAGTGCCTCTGCTGGAGGGAGGCTGTAGTGCCTCTGCTGGAGGGAGGCTGTAGTGCCTCTGCTGGAGGGAGGATTGGTACTGCAGTGCCTCTGCTGGAGGGAGGCTGCAGTGCCTCTGCTGGAGGGAGGATTGGTGCTGGGTGCCTGTAGTGCCTCTGCTGGAGGGAGGCTGTAGTGCCTCTGCTGGAGGGAGGCTGTAGTGCCTCTGCTGGAGGGAGGATTGGTACTGCAGTGCCTCTGCTGGAGGGAGGATTGGTACTGCAGTGCCTCTGCTGGAGGGAGGCTGTAGTGCCTCTGCTGGAGGGAGGATTGGTACAGGGTGCCTGTAGTGCCTCTGCTGGAGGGAGGCTGTAGTGCCTCTGCTGGAGGGAGGATTGGTACAGGGTGCCTGTAGTGCCTCTGCTGGAGGGAGGCTGTAGTGCCTCTGCTGGAGGAATGATTGGTGCTGGGTGCCTGTAGTGCCTCTTCTCCATCAGGTGGCGTAATATACCGTCTCCTTTGGTCCTTGATTGCTAGGAACATTATTTACGCTACAGTGGACAGTGGCCTGGCTCACCCAGAGTGTGTCGCCCTCAGCATGGTATTCCGCACAAGTGGCAAGTTTGTCCAACGAGTCCAACGGCACAGGAGTGTGGTAACAGGGAGTGTCTGGCGCAACAGCAGGGGCAGTTATGGCAGACAGCTGCTCACATGTGGCCCTACACAACCTAAAGTTTGGAATCCACAGCTGGTCAGTAAAGTGGGCATTGGCAATTTAAAAAACTAAAATCTCAAAGAATGTCATTGCTGTTTATTTTTCTCATCACACGGTACTCATTTGAATTGTCCTCTTTGGTTACATTAACCTGTGATTCTGTTATAAGAAGAAGCAGGTGAACTTTTAATTGCAAAATAAAGTACTTATGAAAACAGTTCAAAAGTTAGCTTTCAAAGATGCAATATCCATTTAAATGTATGTGGGCTGGAAGCGAACGACACCAGAAACCAATTCAGTCCTCAATAAGTGCATAATTATTCTCTGGCGCCTCCTGGAAGTGGCTATAAATGCATACATTTCCTTTTCCATTTCTTTTAATAGCCGAATACACAAATCTGCCTGTCAAAAAGCAATAATATAATTTTTTTAACACAGCTGATGGAAATGCGGACTACTTTGCATTATGTGTAGCGGAACCTCCATGAAGAGGCCGAAAAGATGCCAACAAGTTTGATGGATAATTTGACAGACTTTAATCAGGTGTGCTTGGAGCAGGGTTATGCTGAAGGTGCAGGTTAGTGTGGGGTAGGGGTGGTGGGACAGCTCCAGAAGCAGGATCGAGAACCACCACTGAAATGAGAGTTCAGGATATGTGTGTGTGTGTGTGTGTGTGTGTGTCTGTGTGTGTGTGTGTGTGTGTGTGTGTGTGTGTGTGTGTGTGTGTGTGTGTGGATTGAGGATTGAGAACCACCACTGAAATGAGAGTTCAGGATATGTGTGTGTGTGTGTGTGTGTGTGTGTGTGTGTGTGTGTGTGTGTGTGTGTGTGTGTGTGTGTGTGTCTGTGTGTGGATTGAGAACCACCACTGAAATGAGAGTTCAGGATGTGTTTCACCACTTCTAAATTGAATAAGAAATGTGCTGTAAGTGGGTGGATCACCTCCTGATTCTCATAGGCTATAGTGTGACTAAGGCTGATGGAAATGGGTTTATTTGCATCAAATGGCATTGGCTGTGATGTTATTGTGTGTTTCTGTTAAAGCAGCCCTGACAACCTCAAGTCTTGAACCTACAGCTGTTGAGCTTCTCCCCTGATTGTGTGCGTGATCATTTTAATTGTGCATAGCAGCGGATGGAAAGGCATACACACTCACCTTTCTTTTAGCCAAATTTTCATGAATATAATTAAAATATGTGAATGAGTTTGATAGAAACCCAGCTACTGTGTGTAACACCTGTTGTCTTTGTGATACCAGAGTCTTTGTATGCGTGGCCAAAGCTTGCAGGCTGTTCCCATCAGAGTAGGGTAAGCTGCCCATGGATGTGCTTAACATCCCAGACGCTCTGATCCCTCACTTGTGATTGACTGTGTGTGTGTGTGTGTGTGTGTGTTTGTGTGTGTGTGTGTGTGTGAGAGAGAGTGTGTGTGTGTGTGTGTGTGTGTGTGTGTGTGTCTGTGTGTGACAGCGGAGCAGACAGCGATGACTGGCATGATAATCTGGCCTCTGCTCGCCTGCATAGAGACGTTGGAGCTCTGCCTCTCTCTTCCGGTCCCAGGTCTGCTACTCTGTCTGCATCTAAATGAACCAGACCTCCCGCTGGAAACACCATATTTCATATTTTACATCATAAATTCCACTC
>NC_137916.1:31412153-31419653 GCF_963457725.1 Sprattus sprattus | reverse complement strand
GTAATCAACTAAAATGTTATGATACTGATTGGATTAATGTGTGTTCAATTTCATCAATCAACAACTCTGGAATCAATATGATCAGTATTTTGCATTTTACAAAGAAATATTGCACTTAGATTTTGATGAATTGTATAAATTGAACTTGAAAATTGGGTAAAAAAATAATTTTTATGGATTTCATTGTGAAAACCTTCAAGAAATATTTGTAAAAATACTCTTCAGAGAAGGGAAGGAAACACAATCTGAACAGGTCAATAATAATACTTTTTTACTATAGTAAATGTGATGTTTCGGTAGTGACAATTTTTGGAAGAGGAAAAACATTCCAACACATTCTGAAAATACAATATAAAAATGGACTGTTCTTTTACTAGATAAGTGTACTTTAGATATGGTACAATATACATACGGACAAAGTTTTGGGAATAAAACATAAAAAAAAATCAAAATATTTCCGACCTGACTTTGCACCAATTCGGTAGAATGGCCCATATATACATACGTTATGGTACTGTATAGTCTCCATCAGTCCATTCCAACTCTAAAAGAAGGATTCTTCAGAGGTCATCTTGTAACTAGGCTAGATAAACATACTGTTTGGAAGCCCTAAGGTATCCCCCCTATGTCCCTCTGATGTAATGTCCCTCCTAAGAGAAGCCTCTGTTCCTCATTCATTTTTCCTGGCTAAAGCTGATGACCTGGAGAAGTTGACAATGTGTTCTGCAGATGATACTTCCTCCTTTTCTCATGGACAAAGAGTAAGCTGCCAATAATACCAGCATCATTGGCTTGATTACCAGGGAAGAAATATATCCTCATAGAATGTGTGACTGGCCTATACTATTAGTCACGCATCTGCTTGGTTTATACATGAGACTGTCATACGGTCTGTCAGATAATGTTTCTTCATCAGTAAAAGTATCCTACCAACATCGTAATCTCACACTGATGTTTTGGAGAAAAATTAGTAGTTAGGTAGTTCAGGTAATAAGGAGAGTAATAAGGGAATACCTTAACTTGTGGAGAGTGCCAAATAAATGGGGGTGCAATTGTGCATAAAAATGAATACGAATATATGATATATACAGAACATGAATGAGTACCTAACTGTTGAACTAAAGAGGAGTGTGTGTGTGTGTGTGTGTGTGTGTATGTGAAGGAGAGGGAAAGTGTGTGTGTGTGTATGTATTGAGTGCGCTGCTGGTTGCTCACCAGAAAATGTGTTTCTTTGTTTGGTCTCTCTAGTTCCACGTGCACGCTCGTGAACAGAGGTCAGAAAAAGCATTAGCCTCTGTGAAGTGCAAAGTGGCAAAGTGGCCACATGTGGTTTAAAACCAACATAATTACAAATTACAAGAGTTAAATGGTAAGTACTGCATTTAAGACCCAAAGTCTGTGGGGAGCATCACTAACATTAACTCTTTTAAAGTGTGGCAAAACCAACTACCTAATGACTATAAAAAGATGTCACGACAATAAAGTGCAGTGAATAAAGCAACTCAGTAGATGAACATTGCAATAAGAAAAGATAAACAGTCTGTTGCTTAGCCATGTAAACGATTATGCTAGGTCAGCGAGATGTATCCCTGTTATTATATCGACATAACCAGTCCTTGGGAAAAATGGGTAGGCTGGCGATTCCGATTCTGTTAAGCCAATATGGGGAGAGTTCATAAATGAGCCGGTTTGAAATGGCTGTAGTTCAGGTGTTGAATGCCGAAGTCACTGTGCATTACAGAGTGGAGGAACCGGTCACTCTTTTTTTTCAGCTTGCAGGATTTGTGGGTAGTATTTGGGAAAGCATGCTTTGCTTGCAGACTTTCTGTTGCAAATGCTTGTGCTAAACGCATTTCCTCTTGGTTAGCCATGTGTTCTTTGCTAATGAAAATGATAAAAAGAAAAGAGAGTAAGAAAAATAGTTTGGTGCATCTGCACCGATATTAAATTGGTCCACTTACAGTGAACAATTATGCAAGTTTCTGATTAATTCACACAGTGAATGAATTTCAAGTTAACCTACACAGGTGTTCAAAACCAGCGGCATAAACATAGCTCACAATCTCCAATATTCTATGCACACCCCACTCGTGTAGGCTAATGATCACACACACACACACACACACACACACACACACACACACACACACACACACACACACAGACACAAACACACCACACACACACACACACACACACACACACACACACACACAAACACACACACACACACACGCACACACACACACACACACACACACTGCTTCTGCTGTGTTTTACAGGTTCTTGACAACCCTGGACAGTCTGTCTTCCCAGAATGGTGTCAGTATATCTACACATGCACACAGTGACCAGTAGCCTCACGTCATGCAAACAAATATTTATATGTCGACTCTCCCGATGAGCCAGTGCTCGGTCACACAAGCTTTCACTTCCCTACCTACCTATCCCATCAGAGAGTGAAAGTTCTAATACAATCCAGGTTTCTATTTCAAAACATTTGCTTCCATACAAAAATAGAGTTGACCTCTCCTCCACAAGTTACAAAGCAAATCGTGCCAAAATGGCTACAGAAAATCTTAACATTTGAATTAGTGCGTTACTTTACTGAAATGGGAGACCGAGAATTATGTGTATTCTGTACAACTATGAAAAAAAGTGAGAGAGAACACAGAGTCATCATTCTCCTTTCTAGAAACTACACATAACCAGCTCAGAGTTAACAACGCTCTCACCAAACATTTCATTCTCCTTTCTAGAAACTACAAATAACCAGCTCAGAGTTAACAAAGCTCTCACCAAACATTTCATTCTCCTTTCTAGAAACTACAAATAACCAGCTCAGAGTTAACAAAGCTCTCACCAAACATGTCATTCTCCTTTCTAGAAACTACACATGGAGGTGCAGGGGGTGCATTCTGAATGCCCTGGGCCTGCGGGGGCAGTTGAGTAAGAGGCAGGGGTTGCGTTCTGGATGCCCTGGCGCTGCGGGGGTAGTTGAGTAAAAGGCAGGGGGTGCGTTCTGGATGCCCTGGCCCTGCGGGGGCAGTTGAGTAAGGGCCAGAGAGCCTGATGAAGCTCAATCAGCATCTAAATGCCCTGACCCCCTGTGGACACTTCTTCACGCCTCAGATGACTTCACTGATAGAGAGCGACTGGAGAGCAATCAGAGCCGCCATCATTTCAGCCATCAGAGTTATTTCTGTCACATCCCTGTCATGTCAGCTCTATGGGCTATCTATACAGATCGCCACGCATCAGAGTCATTATAGAGATACCCACAGCTCATTCATCATGGCATTCAAACAGAGTCATATTAGAGATACTCACAGCTCATTCATCATGGCATTCAAACAGAGTCATTATGTATCATTTTGATCAGATCTATTTTCAGACCAGACCATTTTCATACCAGCCTTTAGAAATAATGGACAGTTCCCAGACAATCAATAACTTGATTTGCTATGACCGTGGAATACCGTAATATCATGTTTATTATGGTTAACACCCAGCAACATGAAGGTAAAACACAGAAAATGTAGTTTCTGTCATGATTCCATCCTGTCTGACATTAGAACTTCACCTGCGGCTATTTGGACCCATCAGTAACCTGCAGGGTTACAGCCAGGATAGACTCAACCAATTAAAATGGTCAAACATATACTACGGCCAACACAGAATATCACCTAAAAAAGACCTGAGGACACTTAAGATGATGTATGGCCTTCAATGTGACATGAAAACCCAGGACAGTATCATCATATCACAGCCTGAGAGTAAAGCCAACTGGCCCAGGTATTCATTTAGTCTCAGCCTGAATGTAAAGCACTAACTGATCGATTGACTGATTGATTGACTGATGATTCATGACCAGAGTCACAGCCTCGAAAGGAAATGAGAAATGTGAAGCAGGAAGCCTTGCGTTGGGCTGAAGTTGCATTATGGGAAATGTGAAGGGGGAAGCCTTGCGTTGGGCTGAAGTTGCATTATGGGAAATGTGAAGCAGGAAGCCTGGCGTTGGGGTGAAGTTGCATTATGGGAAATGTGAAGGGGGAAGCCTTGCGTTGGGCTGAAGTTGCATTATGGGAAATGTGAAGCAGGAAGCCTGGCGTTGGGGTGAAGTTGCATTATGGGAAATGTGAAGCGGGAAGCCTGGCGTTGGGGTGAAGTTGATTTATGGGAAATGTATTTTCTGTAATTCCATCACTGGACTCTGACAATAGAACCTCACTACAGGCTATTTGGATCCATTAGAAACCTGCAGGATTAAAGAGGCATCAGCTAAAGCCATAACTATATTATCCGTACCTCACGCAACCATACCGACCTTTCAAGTGCTGATGTCAGCCAGAGTGCATGTATCTGAATGAATGCATGACGTTTGTGCATGACAAGTGAATTAGTCAAAATAGATTTTTATTTCTAGTCCTCACCAGAAAAATGCTTTATCCAAATAAATGATTTATCAATATAACTTCTAGAGATGTATTGCTTTATCCAAATAAATTATTTATCAATATAACGTCTAGAGATGTATTGCTTTTTCATCAGGTCTTACAGGCACTGCCTCTTCCTTGAGCGTGAGAGTTGCATTACATAAGAGTCCAGTTTTATTGTCATGAAATATGCATTAAACGTGTCTGCGCTGTCTTAGGAATACTTCATTTGGAACATATTTCGCCTCAGGAACAATGCTGTATTCTGAACCATGTGAAACAGACAGTATAACCTTTTCCAGGTGGGGAAATAAACCTTTTTAATGCTATGGTTACAAAAACAGTCTGTCATATCAAGTGTGTTTATGGTAATGTCTGCGATTAAGGAACCTTGACCAAGGAGTCTGAAGACCCCAACAGTGTTTTTCCTAACAACATATGTTGCATGGAATCAAGAGGAGCATGAGCCAGAGGGAAAGATAGAGAGCAAAAGAGAGAGAGAAAGATGGAGAGCAATAGAGAGAGAGAGAGATAGAGAGCAAAAGAGAGAGAGGGAAAGAGAGAGAGCAATAGAGAGAGGGAAAGATAGAGAGCAATAGAGAGAGAGAGAGATAGAGAGCAATAGAGAGAGGGAAAGATAGAGAGCAATAGAGAGAGGGAAAGATAGAGAGCAATAGAGAGAGAGAGAGATAGAGAGCAAGAGAGAGAGGGAAAGATAGAGAGCAAGAGAGAGAGGGAAAGATAGAGAGCAATAGAGAGAGGGAAAGATAGAGAGCAATAGAGAGAGAGAGAGATAGAGAGCAAAAGAGAGAGAGGGAAAGAGAGAGAGCAATAGAGAGAGGGAAAGATAGAGAGCAATAGAGAGAGAGAGAGATAGAGAGCAAAAGAGAGAGAGGGAAAGAGAGAGAGCAATAGAGAGAGGGAAAGATAGAGAGCAATAGAGAGAGAGAGAGATAGAGAGCAAAAGAGAGAGAGGGAAAGAGAGAGAGCAATAGAGAGAGGGAAAGATAGAGAGCAATAGAGAGAGAGAGAGATAGAGAGCAATAGAGAGAGGGAAAGATAGAGAGCAATAGAGAGAGGGAAAGATAGAGAGCAATAGAGAGAGAGAGAGATAGAGAGCAAAAGAGAGAGAGGGAAAGAGAGAGAGCAATAGAGAGAGGGAAAGATAGAGAGCAATAGAGAGAGAGAGAGATAGAGAGCAAGAGAGAGAGGGAAAGATAGAGAGCAAGAGAGAGAGGGAAAGATAGAGAGCAATAGAGAGAGAGAGAGATAGAGAGCAATAGAGAGAGGGAAAGATAGAGAGCAAGAGAGAGAGAGAGATAGAGAGCAAGAGAGAGAGGGAAAGATAGAGAGCAAGAGAGAGAGGGAAAGATAGAGAGCAAGAGAGAGAGGGAAAGATAGAGAGAGCAAGAGAGAGAGGGAAAGATAGAGAGCAAGAGAGAGAGGGAAAGATAGAGAGAGCAAGAGAGAGAGGGAAAGAGAGAGAGCAATAGAGAGAGGGAAAGATAGAGAGCAAGAGAGAGAGGGAAAGATAGAGAGCAAGAGAGAGAGGGAAAGATAGAGAGCAATAGAGAGAGAGAGAGATAGAGAGCAATAGAGAGAGGGAAAGATAGAGAGCAATAGAGAGAGGGAAAGATAGAGAGCAAGAGAGAGAGGGAAAGATAGAGAGCAAGAGAGAGAGGGAAAGATAGAGAGAGCAAGAGAGAGAGGGAAAGATAGAGAGCAATAGAGAGAGGGAAAGATAGAGAGCAATAGAGAGAGAGAGAGATAGAGAGCAAAAGAGAGAGAGAGATAGAGAGCAATAGAGAGAGGGAAAGATAGAGAGCAAGAGAGAGAGGGAAAGATAGAGAGCAATAGAGAGAGGGAAAGATAGAGAGCAATAGAGAGAGGGAAAGATAGAGAGCAAGAGAGAGAGGGAAAGATAGAGAGCAAGAGAGAGAGAGAGATAGAGAGCAAGAGAGAGAGGGAAAGATAGAGAGCAAGAGAGAGAGGGAAAGATAGAGAGCAAGAGAGAGAGGGAAAGATAGAGAGCAAGAGAGAGAGGGAAAGATAGAGAGCAAGAGAGAGAGGGAAAGATAGAGAGCAAGAGAGAGAGGGAAAGATAGAGAGCAATAGAGAGAGGGAAAGATAGAGAGCAAGAGAGAGAGGGAAAGATAGAGAGCAAGAGAGAGAGGGAAAGATAGAGAGCAAGAGAGAGAGGGAAAGATAGAGAGCAATAGAGAGAGGGAAAGATAGAGAGCAAGAGAGAGAGGGAAAGATAGAGAGCAATAGAGAGAGAGAAAGATAGAGAGAGACAGAGAGAGTAAAAAGAGAGAGAGCAATAGAGAGAGTAAAAAGAGAGAGACGAGGAGAAAAACAGAGAGAGTGTGACAGACAGAGATAGATTGACACATCACATTAATGCAGGCAGGTGTTCACATCATCAGGAGCTGTTGCTGTGTGAGGAGAGACACGCGCCTCCTCCTCCTCCTCCTCCTCCTCCTCCTCCTGCTCCTCCTCCTGCTGCTCCTGCTGCGCCTCCTCCTCCTCCTCCTCCTCCTCCTCCTCCTCCTCTTCCTCCTCCTCCTGCTGCGCCTCCTGCTGAGTGTGTTCAGGTGATCTGAGGTGATTACGATCAAATCACCTCCACAGAAGCACAAGCCCACTTCGGACACACAGGAGCTTTGTTGCAGGTGCATCTCCTTAGAAATATACAAGAATCTACTCATTTTGGTGTGTGTGTGTGTGTGTATATATAGGAGCGGAGAGTAAAGGGCGTAGCCATTGTTTTTATTCACAGACAAAAAATATGTGAGTAACATGACATGGGCGATGCCATTCACTTCCATAATTACATGACACATGTATTCCATGAACTTAATTGTGATGAATCACCACTGCCAACGGTTGACAGCTTACGTAGATTGCTATGGCAACTAAGATTGGGAGAGCCTGCATGATGAGTACGGAAGAAAAACATTATGACATGTGTGTACACACACACACACACACACACACACACACACACACACACACACACACACACACACACACACACACACACACCACACACACACACACACAC
>NC_137916.1:31374653-31402153 GCF_963457725.1 Sprattus sprattus | reverse complement strand
AGGGAGTTGGCACGGTTAGAAAGAAGAAGCCTCAGCTGAGGGGGAGAGAGGTCTTCTCATCAAATGTTACCTTCACCCCTCCTTCACCACTCCAGTTTCTTACCTCCCAAAGAGGAATAACGATGTGGTCCTCCTAAGCACACCGCACTAAATGTTCCCTCCCTGCAGCGTCTGCAGCACTTATGAAAGCCGTTCAGGATGCTGGTTCTGGTTCTGGTTCACCTGAGGCTGCAGCTGGGCCAGGCAAGAAGAAGAGGAGAGGCCATGTCTGCCCCCTGAAGGACTCTAAATCAAATAACTGCAACACATGTGAGAAATGCATCTGCAAAGTCCATGCATATTCACTTGTAAACGCACTTGTCCTACATGTGCTTATTCAAGTTCATTGATTTATGTCCTTCGTGTTTTTGTTTTCGTATCTATTATCTTCTTTTATTCTTTTATTCCTATTTGTTGTTGTTGTTTATCTCCCTCTGGAACGAAATACTGTTTTCTGATTGGCTAATGGGGTGTACATTAAGTTCGTATAACCGGACACCTTGGACGTAGTCCCAGTAGAAACGTTAAATCGCTGTTCCATATCAATGCTCTTGAATGGTTACCATTGACAACCAACGTAACGTTTATTTTTTGACAACTAGGATAATTTGAACAAAGATGGCGGCGTGTTAGGACAAGTTAGTGGGCAATGTTTTATGTCAATTAAGCTGTCTACACGACTTTTTATACGTCTAAATTGACTCGGTTAGTTGTTTATGTTCTACACGAATGTTGTAGAATATTGTAATTCTTAACTGAAAGTCTCGAATATTATTTGTAGGCGGCTGTTAGCGCTTAGAAAAAAATACTATTGAAACAGATGGTAGCTCACGGCTAACTAGCTGGCTCGATTGTGAGCCTTCGACCAAAATTACTAAACTTGACCTCCCTGTTGCTCTGTCCAACTTCACCATCAACGGAAACGTGGAGTTCAACTGTAAATAGTAAAACCTTATGAACAATACCTGTGTCCGTGTGTCCGTTTACTTTACAGAGGTGAGCTCATGAGTGTCACTTTGCAGCAACGCCCGGGGAAACTAAAGGTCCAGTTCCACGCACTACTTTCTCACTACTTTCTCTAACGGGAGCACTAGCCTTCAAATCAAGAATTCATCAGGTTATTATGCATATTAAATTTCCTAAAGATAAAGGAAATTCTAAATAATAATAATAATAAAAACATTTTTGGATGTTGTAAACGGGAGATAAGCGGGATATCCGCTTCGTGGTGTTCTTTGCCCCGCAGCGTCCATTAACTTCGTAGAACTGGACAGCTCGTCGGCCGTTATCCCTTACATATCCATCTTATAGGTGGACGGCAGTGGTACACGAATGAAAAAGAGAGAAGACTAGTGTTTTGTAATTTAATTCCTCATTGCATATCACTTACAGTAGTCACCAAATCACTATTTTGTAAGACTGTTATTGTTTTCCTGCAATTTAATGTATTCAAAACTACTTTCTGCACATTTCTGCTATTTTAGGGGGCTTCTACTATCTCCTTCTAAAAAAAATCACCTTTACACCTATGCACTAACTTCAGCATTGATAACAATAAACCATTACTTTAGTAAAGAAAACTATTCTGACAGACAAGAGGACATTAAATGCAGTGTCTCTGCTCTGTGAAAAGGAAAATCACATTTTTTTTTATGATGAATGACAGGATATTTCTTTATGCAAAATAGATTTGTGTTTTAAAATTCAACTAAGTTGCTTTATTTCGGGGGTTTAGTGAGAGCGGGTCAATTGTGACCCTCCGGACAAGTGGAGTATAAAGAAAGTTAAGACCACTCAAGGGTTAAATCACTGCTATAATGAAATCAGTGGGTCGTTATAACACCAACAACCCACTGATTAAGGGCCTGAGAAACATATCTGGCCCCCCAGCACTTAATGCCTTCAATTAAAACCCCTGGAGGGGCTGGGAACGTCCTGTCCTGTGCTGTGCTCAGTCTTCGGCTATAGGGGACTCTCTGTTTTTTCTCTCACTCTCCCTTTCTCCCGCACACTAACTCCCACGGATGTTTACGAGTAGGAAGCTAAGTGCTTCCAATCAGGTGCTGATTAAGGATGGGGGTGGTATATAACACCTACCCTGACGGGAGGTCAAGAGCTCATCCGTACTTATCATTTATTAGTGGGATTGCTTTATCTCACAGCATTGCTTCTTGCTCTTTTTAAGTTTTATGTTATGTATTAGTGTGACTGATCACAGTATGTGTGTGTGTGTGTGTGTGTGTGTGTGTGTGTGTGTGTGTGTGTTATGTATTAGTGTGACTGATCACAGTGTTTTTTATTCAACCTGTTTTTTTGGCGCCACTTTTGCTCGGAGCATTTTGAGACATGGACACTTCTCCAACTCGACATCTCTCCAGTGTCCAACACTTTTTTCCCTTTGACATTAATAGTACAACGTCCACCTATTGTGACGTCCCTAACCACTCGTTAACTACCTAGCATATCTAATACAGATTCTCAGCCAACAGTTAACATACGCTAACCTACACTATTACAACCTACAACAGATGGAGATTTTCCCAGACAATTTAATAAATAGTACTCATAAAACTAGATTTCTAAAAAAAAGCCATTCCTGAGATGAAAGGAAAAATTGAAATGTGCTAAAGGGAACAGTTACCCAGTAACTGAAAATATGTAGCCGATTGAAAATTCGTTGTAGACAGATACATTTAAGTTCACAAATCTAAGTTGCATGGATCACAGAGAAAGAGACTTTGTGAGTCACTGAACATATGAAAAGATGCTGGACACCATCGCTCAATCAATGCAGAGGGAATCTGAGAGTTTGGGGGTGGTCTGGTGGACACTCCGGGGGCTTTGGTGCTTGGTTAAGTACGTCATTAGTACAGAGAAAAGGGAATCTTAAACAAGGGAGGCTATAACTCCATATTACCATAACTCCATCGTAATGCCATACCCTGTGGACACTACTCTACTGGAGCCAATTTTATCCTACAACTGAGTCCCAAAGCATTGCTCCAAACTATGCCAGACATAAGTCAAACTGTTCTTTGTTTTCAAACAGAAAAGTGTTTCAAGCAGAAATCATTATTTCTGACTTTGGCAATGTCTTGACCATATTCATTTTGCACCTTGCTTGATGGATAAAAATATCAGTTTTTCTGGAACTGAGAAATAGACGCTGTTTAATGTAAAAAAAAAAAGGGTCAGCAATTCATAGCGACGTGGTTGGTTGTTGACGGTCCATCTCACTATAAACGTCTTCGTTATCAACACCCCCCTAAACATCGGGCAAGTCCACTGTCAAGCATTAACGCAACACTAGCTAATGCTATTTTGTCTCTCAACATCATGTTGGCTAAACCCACGTCACTGTGAATGACTGAGTTGTCCTATGCTTTTACAGCTGGGTATGGTGATATCTCTTAGGATATATATTTGTGTGGATTGCTGTTATTACTATCTGTGATGCAGCTCTCCATCTTCATTAGGTTCAAATGTATTGGAGCTGCTGTCCACTGAGCTTGCACCGGCACATTTATATACTTACATTTTATTAGAATAAGTAGAAATGATACTTTTACTTTTTTCTTTAACAGTTACCCGTACTTCGTTTTGAGTGTGAAGATTGTGTACTCCACGGCCACCTCTGATCGCCAAGGAGCCAATCAGGAGGAAGAGCAGCACACTGGTCCACTTGTCCACAGCACTTACTAATCAGCTTTGCAGTATTTTGAGGGAATAGTACAGTAGATACACACAGTATTTAGGGGGACCTCAAAGATGGCGTACTGGTGGGTGGTGTCCAACAAATTGTGCTGGGCCATCTGGGCCACAAATGCCAGGGGGTTTGCATCTTTACACGATTGCAGATTATTGGCTACTGTGCATAATGCTGTTGGATGCTCTGCAGCCAGATGCTATTTATTATGGGTGAGAGTTGCCATGCAACTGCTGACAATCTTAGAATCTAATAGGCGGTGGCCAAGGTATGTATCATCCTATTGCAAAACGTGTGGAAGGAAAATACTATGACAGAAACATTAATAAGGCAAAGACAGGTGTTAAGTGTGTTAAGTTTCCCTGTAGCTCAATAATGTTGAGGTCATCACCCACCTATCCTCAAACCACATACAGTTGTTTAACAGAATATTCTACAATATAACAACAGATTTCGGTCACACCTACTTAAAATGTATCGCTGATCAAAAAACAGCTGCTTTAGAGACACAGAGGATGTACATTTTATGTGATATGTGTGTGTGTGTGTGTGTGTGTGTGTGTGTGTTTGTGTGTGTGTGTGTGTTTGATGTGTGTGTGTGTGATATGTGTGCACCACATCCCTGCAAAGGGCATTCTGAGTGATGTTGAGTGACTACTATAATGCGATGACAACAGATGTGTCAATCCTCGATATGTGTCTTCTTTGTTTAACACAATCAACACACACACACACAAGTTCCTGTGCACTGCTTTCATTCCTATGTTTGATCCGTATAGTCTCTGCCACTGAGCCTCTGCAGATGTTGATCAACACCACTTCACATTTTCTTGCTGCATCTCTAGTTTTTTGTATTTATTTGTAGCGAGGAGAGAGAGAATTGGTAGGGGGAGAGTTTAGGGATGATCCTCTTTCCTCTCTCTCTCTCTCTCTCTCTCTCTCTCTCTCTCTCTCTCTCTCTCTCTCTCTCTTTATTTCTTTCTCTCACTTCCTCCCCCACAGTGGCTGGGAGATAATGGGTTATGCTGGAGAGGATTGATGAGTGGAGGAAGCAATTAAAGCAGCACTTCCAAAGCTCTTAGGACCCTGCAGGAGGAGGAAGATGCAGATGCTTCACGAAAACAACACTAAAGAGGTAGGCGAAGGCCGGGTGAGGGAGGTCGGATCAAACGTCCCGAGAGCTCTAAATGTGAATGTTCCCTGTGTAGACGACTGGTGTTGTGTTCTCAATTAGAGAATCCAAAGGATCAATGAGAGAGAGAGAGAGAGAAAGCAGCAGTCTCTTTCAGGAAACGTGGACCAAAAACCTTGAGTTTGAACTGTGTGGAGTGGAGGGTTTTGGAACAACCTAACCATTGGACAAACTGCTTGTGTTTAAGTGTGTTTCTGTGGCATGTTTGTGTTTGTGTGTGTGTGTGTGTGTGTGTGTGTGTGTGTGTGTGTGTGTGTGTGTGTGTGTGTGCGCTGCATGTCCTGGAACTGACCGCACTTTCCCATTCACCTAAGCGCTCTCTCGTGGGCATGGAATATATTTATAACTCTGGTATCGTTTGATGAGAAACTGCCTCAGTTGAGATTTGGGTCTTGTAAGCCTTGGAGTGAGACAGTACTGAGCATCCTTCATACCTGCTATTTCCTTCAGGCCCTCAATGGGACTCCTCTATGGGGTTCAGTCTGCAGCCCTAGTGCACTCAGTCAGTGTTTTTAGTCTGCAGCCCCAGGGCACTCATTCAGTGTTTTTAGTATGCAGCCCTAGTGCACTCATTCAGTGTTTTTAGTATGCAGCCCTAGTGCACTCATTCAGTGTTTTTAGTCTGCAGCCCTAGTGCACTCATTCAGTGTTTTTAGTATGCAGCCCTAGTGCACTCATTCAGTGTTTTTAGTATGCAGCCCTAGTGCACTCATTCAGTGTTTTTAGTATGCAGCCCTAGTGCACTCAGTCAGTGTTTTTAGTATGCAGCCCTAGGGCACTCATTCAGTGTTTTTAGTATGCAGCCCTAGTGCACTCATTCAGTGTTTTTAGTATGCAGCCCTAGTGCACTCATTCAATGTTTTTAGTATGCAGCCCTAGTGCACTCATTCAGTGTTTTTAGTATGCAGCCTGTGTCGTCATAAACCTCGTATTGACGGTGATTAACATTTACTCATCCATCCATCTATCATTCAGCTCTGTTCTGTTGAGGGAGGCAGGTTTTAAAGCCAGAGGACAGACACCAACAGCACAATACCTTGTTCCCTATCGGTCCTGTAATCACCATGGGTGTTGGGTTTAATGTGCTTGATTGAAATGCCAGTAATTATAAAGTAGTCGTTGAAACCCCTGAGGTCTGAAGTTTGGCTTTGTGGTTGCCGTTAATTACAAATTGGAGAAGTAATTTGCGCTATGGAAATTTCCTGATGGAACAAGACAGAGAACAGAGTGCTCAGAGAACCTACAGAGAGATGAGTTGGGAGCACACACACACACACACACACACACACACACACACACACACACACACACACACACACACACACATACACCCACCCGCATAATAACAGATTTGATAACAGATTTGTTCCAAAACTTTCTTTACTCTGTCTCTCTCTGGCACACACACACACACACACACACACACACACACACACACACACACACACACACACACACATACACCCACCCGCATAATAACAAATTTGATAACAGATTTGTTCCAAAACTTTCTTTACTCTGTCTCTCTCTGGCACACACACACACACACACACACACACACACACACACACACACACACACACACACACACACACACACACACAGACCTGCAGACATCGGCCCCCTCTCACAGCTCTAGAAGGTGTGATCCTGAGTGTTGATCCCTTAAAAGTTACTTCATGATTGTCACCTGCACTAATCAAGCTAATTACAGTCCCACATGCTCGTTATATCACACACACACACATCTGCGCACACACACACACACACACACACAAACACACAAACACACATCTGCACACACACACACACACACACACACACACACACACACACACACACACACACACACACACACAAACACACATCTGCACACACACACACACACACACACACAAACACACATCTGCACACACACACACACACACACACACACAAACACACATCTGCACACACACACACACACACACACACCTCTGCCTAACCCTGTTTTTATCTAACCCTAACCAAACCTTCCTCAGGTGTTTGTCTCTCACAAATACACACACACACACACATCTGCACACACACACACACACAAACCTTCCTCAGGTGTTTGTCTCTGACAAATACACACACACACACACACACACATCTGCACACACACACCCAAACCTTCCTAAGGTGTTTGTCTCTCACATGCTTATTTGTGCCGTCGTCAAGGATGGCCGTTACTATTTCTATAAAGAGCCTTGAGTGCTCAGAAAAATTCTAGAGTAAACTTGATTCTCATCAAGCAAACAAAAATAACTGTTTTAATATGTATGGGCATTAAAATACAGAATTCTGAGACTTTTATTCAAACCTTAGTGATTGAAGGAAGCAGTTCTGTATTGGTCTCGATAACATAATAAGTGGGTTATTATTGTTTTTTTGTTTTTTTTAACTAATATGAACTTGTTATTTTCCTGTGAATATAATACATAATAAGACCTTTGCTCAAATTAGAGAGAAATAAACTGAACAGTAACCACAAAAGCAATATTTTTTCCTCAATATTTCAAAACAATAAAAAATAAAGATAATACTACATAGATCACTGTGCCATTAATCATCAGTCTGTACATTTTCTTGACTCCGTTCCTAGACCACTTGTGGATTAGCCCTAACCCAAAACCATTAGATGGTTTTATGCTACTGCAAAATATCAATGTTCTGTTATTCCAAATGTATATTATATTATAACTGCAACGTAGGAAGGGTTATGCAATAACAAGTCTGGTCTAGTTTCAACTCCTACTTTTTTGGGTCCACAGACAGTCCCATCCCATCATTCATCTGGATCAATGTAGCCGTGAGAGACACACACACACACACACACACACACACACACACACACACACACACAGACAGTACCATCCCATCATTCATCTGGATCAATGTAGCCGTGAGAGGCTGAGGCTGAGTCGGGAGCCACTGATGTCCCTCTGGCTGCAGCCATGAACTCATTTGCAGAGATGTCAAGGAGATCAATCAGTGTGTTTGTGTGTATGTGTGTGTGTGTGTGTGTGTGTGTGTGTGTGTGTGTGTGTGTGTGTGTGTGTGTGTGTGTGTGTGTGTGTGTAGATGTCAAGGAGATCAATCAGTGGCTGTTTTTCTTTCTCCTGTCACCGCTTCGGCCTCACGATGAATCTTAGCGGTTAGAGTGTTTCAATGAGCGTTCATTCATTTTTTTACACACGTTTCCTAAACACAACACAAACATGCATGCCCTGCTCTTTAGTAGTACCTAACAGACGCTGTCCATGTAAACAGTGCTGAAGTATCACCTAAGTTGGTGATGTCAGGTGATGATGTCACTGCTGCCTTTTGGAGCTTCATATTGACAAAGACGAATAAACTGCTTTTCTACACAAATCCTACCAATGATTTAAAAAGTATACTATTACACCATATCCAGATTTGTTTGTTGTACAACGTGTCCAAATATTTGGCCTACTAAAGATGTCTCACATAAGCCTGCTTTCTGTCTTCTACAGTGACTGCCATGCTGCCAGAGCAAGAACCCCTTTTGAACATCCTTAAAGAAGATATTTGTATTTCGGTATTTTGAAGATATTTGATGAGTAAGAGGTCAAGGAAGGTAGTCAGGAAATAAGCCAAGTCTTGTTTTCTGAATGTATGAAGAAGCCGGAGGATATCAAATTATGTATACTATGTGGAAAAGTAAATAATACAGTAACACTACACACACACACACACACGCATACACACACACACACACACACACACACACACACACACACACACACACACACACACACACACACACACACACACACACACACACACACTCAGCAAGATTGCCAAATTGGTCACTTACCTTCTTCATTCTGTCTTCATCATCCATCACCTATGTTTTATATTTCCTTTTATCTGCTAATAGAAGATAATGACAAAATGACAACTGGAGTTTGTGTTCCTTTGGACTGATGCTGAGGCGCTTGCATTGCCAACTCACAGCAAGAAGGTCATGGGTTCGATTCCTCCTCAGACCCTCAGTGCTCACAGTGGTACAGGAGGTAGAGAAGTCGTTTAGTAATCAGAGGGTTGCTAGTTCGATTCCCTGTCAAAGCGTCCTTAAGCAAGACACTAAACCCCAGTGCTGTGTGCCATCAGTGTAAAAAAAGTAAAATGTGTATACATCCTTGTAAGTTGCTTTGGATAAAGGCGTCTGCTAAATGACTAAATATAAATGCTCAGGTGGGCTATCTCCCAAGCCCTTCTGTGTGGAGTTTGCATGTTCTCCCTGTGTTCACAAGGGGCTTCCACTCATGTCCATCCCTGAGCAGAGATGGGCAGTCCACTTCAGCTTTCACTTCATCTGGTCCCCGGGTGCTTACAAGCAGGAGGAAGGAAAAAGCAAAGAATGAATTCACTGCGACCTCAGGCCTGAGTGTGTGTCCTGAGTCGTCTCCATATATGCATGTGTGTGTGTGTGTCCTGTGTCGTCTCCATATATGCATGTGTGTGTGTGTGTCCTGTGTCGTCTCCACATATGCATGTGTGTGTGCCATAAAATTCTGACAATTATTATTATCTTCCATAAATTAATTGGCTCTGGCTCTGGGCTCTGTAAAGCACCTAGAGGCAATTGTATTGTTATGGCGCTATATAAATAAAAATGTAACTGAATTGGATTGAAAAATTAGTGAAGCATTTTGCCCAGGATAGGCAGTGGTTACATTTGGAAAACACCCTAGCCAAATCAACCCTGACAGTACCATAAACGTTGGCTCAAATTCTTAAAAATGGTAAAGTGCATGGATTTACTGTAATTGAAAACCAAGCCATTTCTATGGACCTGAAGAAAAAGAAATAGAACCTGGTTCTAAACTCTGAAATTGACTATATGACATTTTCCTGATAACAATATAGTGCTAGAAAAGCACTATATTAAATGGATATGGCATTGTCACATAAGGATGACAACATGTGTGTGTGATTTGGAACCAACACCTCACTGGCTACCTTATGTGGTTTTCCAGGAATTTCTCTCACATTCTAGAACCTTGTATCAGAACCTTGAGTGCTAATGAGACCAGAACGGAAGTGTCAGAAGGACGGCTTTTGGATTAAATCACCTAAACCTTTCCTGGGACTTGTTGTCAGGTGACATCTGCCTATTACCATTCATCAGAGAGCAATGTTTGATGATCGCATCTGACTACATAATTCAATATTTTACAGCCCATTACACATCCTGAGAGGATGGGAAGGTCAGGCCCTTGGGGGAAGCCCTTCTCACATTCCTCACTGGGGGAAATGAGCTGATATATATATATTTCATCTCACTAAACAGGTTTCAGGAGAATTTGGAGTTTACTAAAAAAAAAAAAAAAAAGAAGTCTGTCATGAATAATAAAATTAAAAAAGTTGGCTTTGGGCCATATTTCCAGAAGAACACTGAATACCCAATAAAGGTGATGCTTGTTCTGTAACAGTGAGTCTCTAGAGACAGTTGTTCACAGTCTGGTGAAATATAATTAACGCTTAATTATAGAAAACAACTTTTAATATCAATACCTGAAGGATGTAGGCCCTAGGAATCACACACAAATCATACGCAATTATATCTAATCAGATGTCTTTTGTTTGTCTGCTCCAGTGAATGTAAGAACATCCCTGAGTAAATAATTATACCATGGTCACAGTTATGGATTTCTCCAGGGTGGGTGGTGTACCTTTCCAAACAACATCTTCGTTTTGAGCAGCATGCCTAATCTTCTCTTCCATTCACAAACAACAAAAAGCAAAGAGAGGCATACAGCAGGGTAGGGGGTTTCCTGTGGTGAGTAGTGGCCATTCCCACTGTTCTAGCAGATCAGAGAGCAGATGTCCAATGCTGGGGCTCATGTGAGGCCATCGATGATCAACGCCCCGCTCATTAGCAGCCACAGCAGAGAACTCGAGAGGTGAGGACACAGGCTCTCGCCACCTCAGACCACCACGGCCAGTGGGCCTTCTGATTGGATTAAAAATGGCACAACCTCACCATGACAGGAAGTGTCCTGTTGGACACGACCAGCTCAGTGTAGACATCACATTTCAGAAGCAACCTGGCCTTTTAATATAAGGATACTTGCGTTTAACCCTCATGCTAAATGTTAATGATGCTCTTTATAAACATTGGATTTTAATATCATTTAAATAATTTAAGCCTTTCTAAAGATGAATAATAAATAATCGGAATAAACAACACACATTTAAAATACACATAACAAAGATATAATTAAATCTGTAAATTGACCACACAATAACACTCAAAAATGAATGCTGTTTTTCATGACAAATATGCAATGTAATGTTAAACTTTATGAATCTTTCTATTATTTATTTTGTCCATTCAAAATAGATAGGGTAAAGGATGTCATGAATCCTTGTGAGTTAAATTTTTTATAAAGGAGTGATGTTTTATGAGAGTTAATTACCGTTATAGTACTTGTACAATGTATATCTGTTATGCTATAGTAACCTACAACACTAATGAAACATTGCATATACTGCGTTATGAAATATATGCCTTTCTTTTGTTAATTAGCCCCAAGAGAACACAAGATATACAAGAAGATAAACAAGAAGATACACAACGATTACCAATTACAAAGACAAACAATAATAATAACATTCACACATACATTCTCTAAGCTTCTAATTGGCCATGGTGATCTAATGGAGCTGACATACTTGGGAGACGCTCTACGTGTCTGCATAAACAACAAATAACAACAGAGCAACACTACAGATAATTAAAGCCAATTAAAGTAGAAAAAGGAAATGCAAAACAAGTAAAAGAAAAAGTAAGAAGTGACCGCTTTTTTGTCTTTTATTTTATTTTTTCTTTATTGGCTTGGAGCAAGCACAACTCCATTCACAATTTACAGAATCAAAAGGATAGAGAAGAGACAGAGCTCAAGCTGTCTGTGCCCTGCAAAGAGACTCTTGTCAATAGCAGAGACACTGAAATAGCCTCTCCCCCTCTCAGTGATGTACCTCATAACTGTTTCAGACATCTGCAGTGAAGGTGCGCATGTGTGTGTGTGTGTGTGTGTGTGTGTGTGTGTGTGTGTGTGTGTGTGTGTAGGTGCAATGGTGTAGTAAGGAGAAGCCGTAACATCTGCAGTGCAGGTGCGCGTGTGTGTGTGTGTGTGTGTGTGTGTGTGTGTGTGTGTGTGTGTAGGTGCAATGGTGTAGTAAAAAGAAGCGGTAACATCTGCAGTGTAGGTGCGTGTGTGTGTGTGTGTGTGTGTATGTGTGTGTAGGTGCAATGGTGTAGTAAGGAGAAGCCGTAACATCTGCAGTGCAGGTGCGTGTGTGTGTGTGTGTGTGTGTGTGTGTGTGTGTGTGTGTGTGTGTGTGTGTGTGTGTGTGTGTGTGTGTGTGTGTGGCGTCTGAAATAAGCTACTGAAATATCAATCATTAATGGAACTCATTCGCCAGCTGGGATATGACTGTAGATTAATAATTCTTGTCTTTGGAAGTTTAGGCCATGTACATAAGAATGTTGTCAGAGGGCTGCAGATGGGGGGGCTGCATAAAAAGGGGGCAAAAAAACTAGCAAAATTCTGCTCTGTTTCAGCTATCATTGGTAGCAAGCAAATATGGAGTCGAAGATGTTTTGTTTATCCTTGACTCTTGAGTGTTACAGTATTAAGAGAACTGATAAAAGTTTGTAAGCCTATCAGACCTGTCACCCTGTCAAAGACTCTTCCCAAAGTATTTGGATCCTGTAACTTGTCGCTTGTCTTGTGGATCCAAATAAAAGCAATCATGTGTGTGTGTGTGTGTGTGTGTGTGTGTGTGTGTGTGTGTGTGTGTAGGTGCAATGGTGTAGTAAAAAGAAGCGGTAACATCTGCAGTAGGCGCGTGTGTGTGTGTGTGTATGTGTGTGTGTGTGTGTGTGTGTGTGTGTGTGTAGGTGCAATGGTGAAGTAAGAAGAAGCCGTACCATCCCCCACCAGACCCATGGCCTGTGCAGCAGCGGGCGCTTTAATGAAATGATCTGCAAGTGGTGAGCCTGCTGGCACACACACACACACACACACACACACACACACTCACACACATCCATATGAAATGATCTGCAAGTGGTGAGCCTGGTGGCACTGCTCTATAAATATAACATGATGAGAAGCGGGGCTAAAACATTCTTAAGCCTCTGGTCATACACACAGGACTTCCTTTTGTCAAGGAGGCACGGAACACACACACACACACACACACACACACACACACACACACACACACACACACACATACAAATACAAAGGCACGAAGGAGGAATACATTCATATTAAAACGTTTGTTCTGCTATGCTGTTTTACCTTCCGTTTTCTTCCTCACTAGCAGTGGGCAGCAGTCTCTCAGCAGCCCGTTGAAGAGCAGCCGTGAAAATATGAATATCTGATGTGTGTTATCTCACACTGTCTGAGCTCTTCATACACACATGCTGGCTTTGGCTTTTTCTTCAAATGTTAAAGTACATTAATAGCTCTATAATGCATGGCATAACTTTGCATTTGCATGTATACATACATTGCATACAGCATACATTACATACATTACACATACACTTATAATACACTTATTATACACTTGTAATACACTTATAATACACTTGTAATACACTTATACATACATTACATTAGACTCCACCAGCTAGATAATCAGCTTGGGAGAGATCAGTTTCCACTCTCGCGTCACGTCACGTCAGACAGTTTTAGATCCAGGCCTTGCGGGCTCTCCAGCATCCTCGTGTGTGTGTGTGTGTGTGTGTGTGTGTGTGTGTGTGTGTGTGTGTGGCGTCCTCGTTAATTACATCCTTATCTGTCTGTCGTGTCCTGTGTGTGTGTGTGTGTGTGTGTATGTGTGTGTGTGTGTGTGTCTGTCTGTCGTGTCCTGTCACCGTCCCGGCTACTGTGTACCTGTGTTCCTGAGCTATGGCTCCGTGACCTATAAAGGGTGTGTGTGTGTGTGTGTGTGTGTGTGTGTGTGTGTGTGTGTGTACCTGTGTTCCTGAGCTATGGCACTGTGACCTATAAAGGTCAGTGTTGCCACGGGGGTAAAGTAATTAGTTGCAGCAAATGTATCACGGTGGACAACACCGGCGGAGCGTGTTGTTGTTATTGTCGCCGTCACTGGGCTTGTGATTGAACGTGTCTGCTGGGTGTGTGTGTGTGTGTGTGTGTGTGTGTGTGTGTGTGTGTGAGTGTGTGTGTGTGTTTGTGTGTGTTAGAATTAAGATTTCCTTGGCGGCACCACACTGAGTGGCTGAGTTATGACAACCCTAAATAATCCGAATTACCATGGCCTGAGCAGGATGGCTCTGGGAGAACAAGGGTGTGTGTGTGTGTGTGTGTGTGTGTGTGTGTGTGTGTGTGTGTGTGTGTGTGTGTGTGTGTGTGTGTGAGAGCTCCGGGAGAACAAGGGTGTGTGTGTGTGTGTGTATGTGTGTGTATGTGTGTGTGTGTGTGTGTGTGTGTGTGTGTGTGTGTGTGTGTGTGTGTGTGTGTGTGTGTGTGTGTGTGTGTGTGTGTGGCTATGGGAGAACAAGGGTTGTTGTTTTCAAGCTCCTGCAGCTATGCAGACACACAACTCAACTCAAAGCAACAAGCAGCTTGCTTGTATGCAATAGTATGCAGGTTTTTTCCCACTATTTGAGGTATATTTTTCATAGGTATGAGATTGTTTTTATGGCACATGGTCATGTGAAGGACAGATCTATTCCTACTAGCTGTCGAGTTTTGAAATACGGCTGTGAAAATGTCAGAACAAATAGCTTTTACAGCACATCAAAGATGCAGCCAAAACACATCAGTTAGCATGCTGTTTAGCTTTAATAGGAGGCCAAATGTGATGTTGTTAGTGTTTGCAAAGCAAGTGTTGTTGGCTTGTAGCTAGTTAACTCACTAGTTTCAAAGCAAAAGCCCTTATTGCTGCTTAACAACTTCTGGGATATTTCTGAAGAATGTTGCCAGTGATATAAGCATACATGCTGTCAATATCACTGCAAAATGATTGCTAAATTATATCATTATATAAGGACATCAATGGGACCGAAGTTTTAAAATCATATATAAATGCTAATGATGCATAAAAGTAAACTTGGTTATATAAATGTATCAGTGCTACAATATCTGTAAATCTCATTGAACAATCTGTTGAAAACACCTGTATGGTTGTAATGGTTTCTACCCATGCGGTCAGCTCCTCTGTCTCTTATGATTACGAATGGGAGGCACAGACTCACACACACACACACACACACACACACACACACACACACACACACACACACACACACACACACACACACACACACACACACACACACACAGTATAGAGTCCCACAGCCTCTAGCCTCTCATCACTCATAGCCCTGTATGGTTGTAATGGTTTCTACCCATGCGGTCAGCTCCTCTGTCTCTTATGATAACGAATGGCAGGCACCTACTGTATGCACTGGGTGGATCTATCTTTCTATTTCACTATGATGAGGGGGAGTGATATGGACATTGAGGTGAAATATAACTTTACAACAATCTGATGTGCAACAGTTCTATTTCCTCTAAATCGCAAATGCCAGACACAACCATGTTGAGGTTGGTATATGGCAATTTTAACGGCTCAGAAATATTCATAGACCATTGTGCAAGAATTCAGATTCTCATTTACGATGGCTCATCCCTTCTCCTTAACATACACATTGGAAAATTCTCATGAAACCTCTGGGAGGGTTGGCAGTCCCAAAGTACACATGTGAATGGTATGATAACACACACACACACACACACACACACACACACACACACACACACACACACACACACACACACACACACACACACAGTCCCAAAGTACACATGTGAATGATATGAGAATCCATGCTCATGTGAAAATGCTCCTGAACATGATCAGTATTCTGTGGAGGCATGAAGTTCAGGCAGCCTAGACTCCCCATCTCACACACACACACACACACACACACACACACACACACAGACACACACACACACACACACACACACACACACACACACAGTACCCTCCCTACAGTACCGTCTGCAAAGTCGTTCATTCCAATGCAATCTCCACTGTCACAGTGAAAATTAGAATTTGTAAATCCGTGGTCCCTCGTCTGTCATTTGCATGTCAAAGGCTCCTAAACCAGTTAGTGACAAGAATAATAAGAATGTTCAGTGAATCAGACTATGGCAAAAGTGTAAATTTGACTGAGATGGAATCGCGCTTAAACTCCCAGTTGATTCAGGCAGGGTTATCCCCCTAGATAATTACTGCTCAACAATATGAGATACATTAGCTAACCATATTGGATCATCCCTACAACGGATCCACAGCTTAGAGACATCAGTGTTCTTTTTTCCACCATTTGTAGAGATAAAACCTACAAAGTCAAGGACACATTCTAGGAATGATAATGACCTTATGTAAATTGAAGTTCCAGTTGAAAATGGCCTATGACATACGTGGTGTGGGTATATCTCTTATATGTCTTGGAAAGATTTGTCTGAATTAAATCTGTCTGGAAAAAGAGTGTAAGCCTGCAGCTCATTTTTTTTTAAAGAAATTTGTCAGGATGATTTTTTTATGGTTCCTTTGGTTTCCTGACTAGAGCATGGTCACTCCAACCAATCCGACTTCTAATGAAATACTATGGAAAGCAAAATTCATGGAATTTGCCACACTTCCCTCCAGGCAGGAACGTCTAACTGGCGTAGCACAGCAGAAGCGTTAAAAGGCATCAGGGAACACAGCAGAGACCTCCGTCTGCAGCCAAAGGTAGTAAACTACAGCTGTCAGGTTAAAATAACAAAGTGAAATTTATGAACCAAAGCAATGTTGAGAGCTCCATAAACCATTGTCTGTTAGGGGGTGTGATCCAACAAAAGTAAATTGGAGAGAGTTTAGAGATATAAATTATCTAAGCCAAATAGCAACAACCATGAGGAAGAAAGGCTCCCAATTCTGTAATTATCAATTTTCTATTTTTTAGAAGATTAATATTTTATGATACCAGTGGCGGTCCGTGCATTTCACGACTGGGCCTTCAGCGATGTCCTACACGATGTTAAACTGAGTGAATCCACCTCCTAATACCATGACGCCATGGCTCTCGAACCATTATATTTATACAGAAAGGCAGTATAAGTGAGCATTGCATCACCTTAACATAGTCGAGTACAACAGACTTTATTAATATTTCCGGAGCATTTAAAATCAATACACCCGTATAAACAATACATTAAGAGAAGTACACTCTCAGTTATATGATCGCTTGGATATTACTGTCACAACTTAAAAATAAAAGGCGATTTTCAGGGATTAGTCTGAAAAGTTGTATTAAGTCCACCGAAAGCTTTAACAAGTTTGTCCACTAAACATCGCATTGTCCCACCTGCAAAGCAGTTTCATTAAACTTCCCATCCTCACGATATCCAGCTTTTCTTGAAAGTTCCGTCTTGAAATGGCGTTGTAATTGTATCAAAAACTGGAATTATCAAGTTGGTGTAAACTAGTTTATTTGAGTTGGTTAATGTAATATATATTTAGTCTTACCAATTGAAACAACTAGCATAATAAGCATTGAAACCTATGTACGTCGTTTCCGCATTAGCCAGCTAAACTGAGCACTGAAGCACTGCACCGGTCTGCCTCAGTATCCAATCAAAGGACGTTTACGTGTCACGTTCAACGCGAGGAAAGAAATCTTCCGGGCCTTCTAGAATGCCCAGTGTCGCCAACTCGAAATCTGATTGGTTGTCACAACTGTCTGTTTCAGTTCATTCAACTTAAATGAACTGAAACAGCCAGTTGTGATAACCAATCAGATGCACACGGGCCTTCAATGTGAATTCTGAAGGCCTCAGGGAAGATTTCTGTTCTCGGGGAAGATTTCGCGGAGCGTGGCAACACATGATAGCTGAAATATGATTGGATGAAAGCTGTAACATAAATTAACAACGCTGGAAGTTATTAAATGAAAATAATGGACATTGAATACATATTTATGAAAAGAAAATATTAAAATTAAATGTATTTTATTACATTTATTTTCTGATGATGTTTAGGCCAGCAGAGAAGGCCTTGAAGGCCCTGACGGACCACCACTGTATGATACTGTATGTTTTCATTTTTAGGATAACTAAATGTTATTTATGGCATTTCTGTCAGACAGTAAAATATGATGAATCATGGTATTTTCTTTTACAGAAACCTTAAATCCAACTTTCTTTTGTCTGTTCCGCCATTGTTTTGTCTGTTGACCCAGTGAATCTGTGCATCTGTTTCTCTGTCCTCGTGAGAGAGTATAGCCAAAACCCTTTAAAATGGGAGCAGCCCAATCAGGAAATGTAAAAAACAAAACAAGATTTGAAGTGAAAAAAGGACAAAATGAACGGGGAACAAATCACAGAGCAATTTGGCCCGCTGTCCATTAGATTGTGCTGGTGGTATTTCCTTGACATTTGCCTTTTAATGAATGCGTGTGTGTGTGTGTGTGTGTGTGTGTGTGTGTCTGTGTGTGTGTGTGGGTGTGTGTGTGTGTGTGTGTGTGTGTGTGTGTGTGTCTGTGTGAGGGAAAACCCATCAAGGAAAGGGAATGCGGAACCCTCGCTGGGCATGAGCATTTTTCCCAAAAGTGACAAAAGATGACCTCATTACACAGAGGCAAGACTCATAGACTGTATGTGTGTGTGTGTGTGTGTGTGTGTGTGTGTGTGTGTGTGTGTGTGTGTGTGTGTGTGTGTGTGTGTGTGTGTGTGTGTGTGTGTGAGGCAAGACTCATAGACTGTACACGTTGGGATGTTCTATCCCTGCCATCTTACTGAAAACACCTTCATTCACTGAGCGAGAGAGAAAGATTTATGTTGCCTATTTTATATGTTCATTTATTCACTGACTGAAACTCAGCAACAAAGTAAAAGATGCTAGTGGATTGCCTAAAACTTTCTCCTCGGCAATAAAAAAAGTAATAAACAGTGTATGTGCTACATAGCACACTGCTATTTTTCTTTGTTAGACTGCACAGCTGACATTTAAATGCTGTGGGTGTGCTTCACACAATTACTTAACAGAAAAGGAAAAAATACAGAGGCTGCCTTCTTAGAGCCCTGGAATGTGAATGCTGGTAATCCATCGGATGCAGTACATCTCGATCAATTATGAACAAATACAATAGAATACCGAAGGATGGAATTATGCCGTATGTAATAAGTTAATAACACTTTACTTTACAGATCGGTAATAAGTGGGTAGTATCAATAATAAAGGTCAAATTGACACTCACATCACAGACAGTGAATTTAAATTTCAATCACAAGATGAAACCAGTAGCACATTTGAGGTGAATTAGTGCTCTCTGAATATAAATGCTCCTCTCAACCAGGTGGAAGTGCAGCATTGCACTGCTGCCATTTACCAAGAGGATGCCTAGCTAAGTCTAGCTGCCTAGCAGGGCCTTCTCTGTTTGACCAGGAGTACTGATGTGTGAGACTTGGGTCTCTGGCAGGGCCTTCTCTGGAGTACTGATGTGGAGTACTGATGTGTGAGACTTGGGTCTCTGCCAGGGCCTTCTCTGTTTGACCAGGAGTACTGATGTGGTAGACTTGGGTCTCTGGCAGGGCCTTCTCTGTTTGACCAGGAGTACTGATGTGTGAGCCTAGCAGGGCCTTCTCTGGAGTACTGATGTGGAGTACTGATGTGGTAGACTTGGGTCTCTGGCAGGGCCTTCTCTGTTTGACCAGGAGTACTGATGTGTTTGACCAGGAGTACTGATGTGTTTGACCAGGAGTACTGATGTGTGGGATTTGGGTCTCTGGCAGGGGTCTGCATCTCAGGTCAGGTGAGGTTGTCATGAGATGTTCGATACATTTTTATCTAGCTATGCCTCTGACTAGGTAGTACACCTACCACTCTCTCTCTTTCTCTCTCTCTATCTCTCTCTCTCTCTCTCTCTCTCTCTCTCTCTCTCTCTCTTTCTCTCTTCTCTCTCTCTTCTCTCTCCCTCCCTCTCTCTCTCTCTCTCTATCTCCCTCTCTCTCTCTCGCTACCAGCACTCTGGTGAGGCAGTACACCTAACACTCTCCCTCTCCCTCTCCCTCGCTCTCTCTCCCCCTCTCCCCCTCTCCCTCTCCCTCTCTCTCTCTCTCTCTCTCTCTCTCTCCCGCTCCCTCTCTCTCTCTCTCTCTCTCTAGCGCTGAGTGAGGCAGTACACCTAAACAAATATAATAGATTTGATTCAAGGACTGCACCTTTAACAAACAGCAAAGCGGTGGTCAGACTTCCCAGTAGCCTGTTGGAGTCCCTAACTCTGCACACATGATGGTGATACACCCTGAGCTCAGCTACCTCCTCCTTCAGAGTAGAGGGTAAGTGATGGATACACACACACACACACACACACACACACACACACACACACACACACACACACACACACACACACACACACACACACCACACACACACACACACACACACACACACACACACACACACACACACACACACACACACACACACACACAGTCATAGTAGAAGATAAGTGATGGATGTCACGGAGACTGTCAGGACTGATGTCACAGTAGGGAGCAGAGAGAGTGTCACCATAAAATGCCATAAAGCCTGATTGTCTGGTTCCCAGTGGCACACTATACTGTGTGTGTGTGTGTGTGTGTGTGTGTGTGTGTGTGTGTGTGTGTGTGTGTGTGTGTGTGTGTGTGTCTGGTTCCCAGTGGCACACTATACTGTGTCTAACATTTCAGACAAAATTTGACTCCATTAATCTCTCTCTCTGTCTTGCTTTTACTATGTATCTCAATCTGTCACCCTCCCATTTCTCTCTTTCCCTCCCTTTCCCTCTCTATCCCTCGCTCCCCTTCTCTCTCTCTCTCTCTCTCTCTCTCTCTCTCTCTCTCTCTCTCTCTCTCCACATGCTGCCAAAGTTCAGTGGCATCTCCCCAAATAAGTGTCAGTGTCCTCATCTTTCAGATATTATAGTTCAAAGTTTCCAGTGACTTTCAAGAATCCTGTGACTTTTTATTGAGTGTAATGGTGTTGTATGTGTGTTTGTGTGTGTGTGTGTGTGTGTGTGTGTGTGTGTGTTGTATATGCCTATCAGAACAGACTCTGTGTGGAATTCCTCATATGGGTCTGCAATCAAATACACTGCTTGACAAAACAATCCATTTGTCATGAAGTCTGCAGTCAAAACAGCCTTTGCTCAGTGGTACATTTGATGCTGGCTTGCCTTTCCACTCACGTTGATTCAATTCCACTCCATATTGTCTGTGTACCGTGTGCACACACACACACACACACACACACACACACACACACACACACACACACACACATACACAACACCATTACACTCAATACAAAGTCACAGGATTCTTGAAAGTCACTGGAAACTTTGAACTATAATATCTGAAAGATGAGGACACTGACACTCAGTTTTTGTTTATCAGTCAGAAATAGCGCGTATTTCATGGAGAAAAAACTTCACTCACTTCATTCGATTTTGAGTTGAAGGTATTCCTCTGGAATTGATACCTTACGTGTAGTACATCTTCACATGACATGTCACTTCTGTTTTACTCAGTCCTGTTCGTGTCTGTCTGGTGAGTAGATACAGTATAATGTTATGAGGAAATGAATTCAGTTCAATTCAATTCAATTTTATTTGTATTGCGCCATAACAATACAATTGCCTCTAGGCGCTTAACAGGGCCCAGAGCCTATGAATGTATGTATTCAGATTGGAGACAACTCCAGACGTACAGGTATTTCCACACAGTCCCACACAGGGACCAGTCTAACTGTGAATTTCCTAAAAGGACAGCAGGTCCATTGCAGATCCATTGCAGCTCTTCTTACCTTTCAGGTGGTTTCCTTCGGTCAGATGTGAGCAGAGATCAAGAGTCCCTGAGTGGCAAAATGGGCAAAATGGCACAGCTGGAATCAGAATATTGGATTACATACAGGAGAAGGCTTGTGTCGGTTTGCATTAAAGGGATTGACTTAAATGGCATGGCAACTAATTTAACTAATTACGTCAATATTGTTTTTTTGTTACTGCTTTCTCTCTCTCTCTCTCTCTCTCTCTCTCTCTCTCTCTCTCTCTCTCTCCCTCTCTCTCTCTCTCTTTCTCTCTCTCTCTCTCTCTCTCTCTTAGAGGGAATCATATATGCGGCAATGTGATGACACCTCAGGAGTTAACCTATGACCTTTTCAGGCACAGCAGGAATCAGCGTGGGAGTTGTGTGTGTGTGTGTGTGTGTGTGTGTTTGTGTGTGTGTGTGTGTGCGTGGGGGTTGAATGCAGGCAAGAGCAACAGCGGCTAAATCCAAGGATAGGAAGTGTGATTAAACCTCTTGCACTCGAGGGATAAGAGGGATATATTTAGTCAGCAGGAGGAGGAATGTTAAATGGCATGGCAGCTAATTACATCAACACTGTCACTGTCATCTTTTTAATTTTCTATACTATAATGAGTGGCTTTTAACGGACCTCAGCGGCTAGTCAGATTACCGGTATCAATATTAAACTGCATGCTCTATAAAACATGATCACAGTGTAATGTTAATATGCATTCATACGACAGAGGGCGTCACCCTTATTAAACTTTAAAACCAATTTATTCTAAAACCAATGCAAAGATAATTATACCAAAGAGAATACCAGTGATGGAGCGCAGTGTGTGTGTGTGTGTGTGTGTGTGTGTGTGTGTGTGTGTGTGTGTGTGTGTGTGTGTGTGTGTGTGTGTGTGTGTCTGTGTGTGTGTGTGTGTGTGTGTGTGTGTGTGTGTGTGTGTGTGTGTGTGTGTGTGTGTGTGTGTGTGTTTGTTATTATTAACAAAAGAGCAATGTGGTATTTGACTCACATAACCTCATTACACTGATCGTCTCCACACATTAATCTTAACATGACCTAGACAGATATGTGAATTGCTTAACCATGCCGCTTGTTTTCACGTCTTTCGACCTCTGCATAGCTGCCTTTTCAACCATTTTGCACAAGTGTGTTTGTGTGTATTTCTTGTTAGTTATCACATGGCATATAGGGATATATGAAATGAGGAATTGGTAAATTGCCAATATATTTTTTTTTTTAGCTTTTCTAAATACCACAAACACTATGAGTAAGATGTTGCATAATGACGCAAGTGGAGACATAAACTCACTGGCTATGTATCTCCATATCCAAGGTCTTGGATGTGGGCAGTGGCGTCGGAACAAGATTCAAAGTGGGGAGGGGCAAGAGCATGGGGTAGACCCAGAGAGGTAGACCCAGACCAGTAGGGGGCAGATGAATGCATAATCTCCACACAGTTTGAGACAGAAACGGAGAGCCTAAAGGCAGTGGCGTGTCCAGGATATCACGGCAGTGTATTTTGAAATCAAACCACCTTTAATCAACATAATACATGAAGGGTGTATGTCACCACAAAGAAAAAAGAAATACTGCTTATGTTTAAATGCACAATGCATTTGAGCGAAAAAAGGACCACCGAAATACAAGATTTATTGTTGCTAGAGCTACTGTTGAAGCCATATTTCTTGCATAACCAATATCCTATAAGCTACTCAAGGAACAGCCTACTAACAACTGAGCAAGATTATTATCAAACAAATGACACAACGAGATAGTTAAACCCTATCAATATTTATTTGTCAGGATCAGTAAAAATGTGTTTTGGGTGAACCGGAGTGAAATGAAATAGGATAGCCTACTAAGCCTGTGTTAAGGTTTGTAGAACCTGATAATGTAATAATTTCCTGATAACGTAATAACCCTGATAATGTAATAAAAAATCCCTCATAAATCCCTAAAAGATGTAATAAAACCTGATAATGTAATAATATCCCAATAATGTAATAAAGTGCATTTCCCAATAATGTAACAATCGCCATACCAATAATGTAATAAAATGTTACATTAATTGGAAGTTATTACATTATCAGGTTAGCCTCAATTTTGCAGAACCTGATAATGTAATACATTCCTGATATTGTAAAAACTTTGGTCAGTGCTGAAATGTTGGGACACCAGTTATTCAGACCAAGTAGTGATGCTGTGTAGACAACCACCCACTATTGTTTTGCTCATATTTTGATCCCAATGGTATAGGCCTTTAGCCTCGCAAGCCAAACCTGTACAGCAAGAAGCTGAGGAAAGTAGAGGAAATGCATGTTGCATGATGTTTTGCAGTATATAGTGTAATTTTTAAGGGACATTGCCACACAAAATCAAAAGAGAATTTGATATAAATCAAATAGCGAAATGTCAGCTATTGATGATCAATGAGGACTTAGAAACTCAATGTTCTATGTGCCCATTAGCTGCCGGTCTATAACATACCAAAATGTTCTTATTTTTTCTCTATTAGTTGATTACCACTGAATATCCCTTTCACCATTGTAAAAATTGTGCATTCGCAATCATATAAAATATATACTGTATCTGCTAATAGTGAAGCAGCAGGTCTCTGGACAGCTTCACTGTTTGGACCTCTGAAACTGGAGACCTGATGCTACAGCACCAACCAAAGTTATTACAATATCAGGTAATTATTACATTATCAGGTTCTGCAAAATTATTGGGAAATGCACTTTATTACATTAGCGGGTTATTATTACATTATCAGGTTTTATTACATGTTTTAGGGACTTATGAAGGAATTTGTATTACATTATCGGGAGTTATTACATTATCGGGAAATTATTACATTATCAGGTTCTACAAGGTTGTTAGCAAGCTATCTGCTATCACACTATACCAGATAAACCCAGAGAAGGCATGAGTAGATGATGCTTTGGATAGATTATGCTGGCTTTGAAGAAATAAAACTAAACTTCACACTCAGTGACACTGGCATGCGACTACCAATAATGTCAAAATGAGTCAGACATTCATGACATTGATAATTGTTCTAAATGAATATGATGAATGCCACTGCCCCTTCAAAGATGAACACATGCCCCTGTGTCTGGGTAAGTCTTGAATGTAGAGAAACTCCCTTAAGATGTTGGGGGTTAGTGAGCAGAACTGTGTGACTTTCATCACCCTCTTCTCCTCTTCTACTTGCATTACCCTCTCCTCTCCTTCTACTCTTCTTCTCTCCTTCTACTCTTCTTCTCTCCTTCTACTTGCATTACCCTCTTCTTCTCTCCTTCTACTCTTCTTCTCTCCTTCTACTCTTCTTCTCTCCTTCTACTTGCATTACCCTCTTCTTCTCTCCTTCTACTCTTCTTCTCTCCTTCTACTCTTCTTCTCCTCTTCTACTTGCATTACCCTCTTCTTCTCCTCTTCTACTCTTCTTCTCTCCTTCAACTCTTCTTCTCTCCTTCTACTTGCATTACCCTCTTCTTCTCTCCTTCTACTCTTCTTCTCTCCTTCTACTTGCATTACCCTCTTCTTCTCTCCTTCTACTCTTCTTCTCTCCTTCTACTTGCATTACCCTCTTCTTCTCTCCTTCTACTTCTCCAGGGAATGTCATAAAAACTCAACATGGACGTCCATATACAGAGTTAAAATAAAATCTCTTTTTCCCTTCGGACACGTCAGCGCCGGGCTCCATATGTTCCCATACATGTTCAGGGTCGTGGAATTTGACCCTAATGAAGAGAGAGACAGACTGTATGCCAGTGGGTGTAAGGGAGTCACACACACACACCACACACACACACACACACACACACACACACACACACACACACACATACACACACACACACACACACACACACACACACACACACACATACACACACACACACACACACACACACACACACAGACACACAGACACACAGACACACACACACACACACACACACACACACACACACACACACACACACAGACACACAGACACACACACACACACATGCATACACACACACACACACACACATGCATACACACACACAGAGGGTGTAAGGGAGTCTAAGGATGCGGAGCATGAAGATGGAGCACTTTTCCAGCAACACATTCTACATGCAGATTTGACCTGGGTCAGAACATTCCAGAAGGGATAGACTGTGATATCTATTGAGGGAGTTTTAGCAGCTCACATGCACACGCACACACACATGCACACGCAAACACACTCACACACACATACACAAACACACACACATAACGCACACACACACACACACACACACACACACACACACATATACACACACACACATACACAAACACAGTGTTTTAAATTCAGTATGGGAAACGTACATGTTCAATGTGTTTGATGAAAAGCATAACACATGTGGCAATGCATAGCTCTGCAAGATATCTGCTGAAACCTTTCTGAGTGAAGCGATAAGATGCTTTATACCTTAGATCATAGTTTCTTCCATGTGCTCCTGTCTCAAAATTATCAATCATGATAATCATTTTTCATGTCAGCACAAAAACTCTCTCTCTCTCTCACACACACACACACACACACACACACACACACACACACACACACACACACACACACACACACACACACACACACACACACACACACACACACACACACACACAAACAAACAAACAATATTAGTTTATTTTTTTATTTTGGGAACGTTGCCTTTCAGACTAATAGTCTGGAAAAATCCAATGCTTACCTAAATCTTATAAGCCATGTTTCTTTAATGCCATTCACTGTTTCAGAGTGATTACATGCAAACAACTGATGTGCCTGACAGCATTTACAGCACTTAGGATTATTCCAAGTGCCAGCAACACTGACAATCTCACAAAGAAGGGTTGTGCCACCCACGCTTTTGGAGTAAAAGGATGTGACATCGTTCCTTTGATTGTGTCAGCTTTCATTGTCAGCCTATCGGTGATCTGAGAGAGAAGAGGCTTCCATGGCCATCTCATTGGTCGGTGCACTGGGGTTTGTGTTTGCTGCTTCCTGGCTGAGCTCCACAGTCTTGCCTCTCCATGGAAACCATCTCCTTCTTACCATCTCCTTCTTACCTGCTCGGTCATTGAGCCTGAAAGCAATAAGTACAATTGGTAGAATGAAAACCGCACTCTCAAGCTTTTCTCTTTTAACAATAAGACCAGTTTATTTTAGTACAGACGCGTTTCGGCCTTACGCCATTGTCAGTGTGACACACTGTCTAAAATAAACTGATCTTATTGTTAAAAGAGAAAAGCTTGAGAGTGCGGTTTTCATTCTACCAATAGTTTACATTATTTTACTCGCACCCCGAAAACGCATTTATATATTTGTTTTGAAGTAGAGCGCGCCTATCCCTACGAGCAATAAGTACAAAACAGCCGTGTTGCTTACTATGATATATCTGGGAGGAGTAGATTCCTCTTGCTAAACTCACTACTGGTGCATCAACGCTGAAGATACAAAACCTGTCATTCTATCATACTAGGATAGCAAGCTGTGGCATAAAAATGAAGTTAAACCAAGGAAGCAAAACGGATAAAAGGAAGCACCTAAGAGGTGTTTTTTCAGATACATGAACATGGCATGAACACATGTAG
>NC_137916.1:31357153-31372153 GCF_963457725.1 Sprattus sprattus | reverse complement strand
GCAAGAAGCTGTACAAGGGTCTGGCACAACACGATTTTCAGTGTGGGCGGGATCAACGGTTGTCTGTTAAGTTGCCTCTGCACGCAATGCCACGCAATAGGAATGGCGCTACAACCAATCCGAGCGACTGACGAATGACAAAAGACAATTTGATTGGCCTGGTACAGTATTAGCCCATTAGCTGCCGGTCTATAACATACCAAAATGTTCTTATTATTTCTCTATTAGTTGATTACCACTGAATATCCCTTTCACCATTGTAAAAATTGTGCATTCGCAATCATATAAAATATATACTGTATCTGCTAATAGTGAAGCAGCAGGTCTCTGGACAGCTTCACTGTTTGGACCACTGAAACTGGAGACCTGATGCTACAGCACCAACCAAAGTTATTACAATATCAGGTAATTATTACATTATCAGGTTCTGCAAAATTATTGGGAAATGCACTTTATTACATTATCGGGGTTTTATTACATTATCAGGTTTTATTACATGTTTTAGGGACTTATGAAGGAATTTGTATTACATTATCGGGAGTTATTACATTATCGGGAAATTATTACATTATCAGGTTCTACAGGCCCCTTACACACACACACACACACACTCTTCTATGATGGGCCCCTTACACACACACACACACACACTCTTCTATGATGCGCCCCTCACACACACACACACTTTTATGATGCGCCCCTTACACACACACACTCTTCTATGATGCGCCCCTCACACACACACTCTTCTATGATGCGCCCCTTACACACACACACGCTTCTATGATGCGCCCCTCACACACACACATTCTTCTATGATGCGCCCCTCACACACACACACTCTTCTATGATGCGCCCCTTACACACACACACTTCTATGATGCGCCCCTTACACACACACACGCTTCTATGATGCGCCCCTCACACACACACATTCTTCTATGATGCGCCCCTCACACACACACACTCTTCTATGATGCGCCCCTCACACACACACACTCTTCTATGATGCGCCCCTTACACACACACACACACTCTTCTATGATGCGCCCCTTACACACACACACACACTCTTCTATGATGCGCCCCTTACACACACACACACACACACTCTTCTATGATGCGCCCCTTACACACACACACACACACACTCTTCTATGATGCGCCCCTTACACACACACACGCTTCTATGATGCGCCCCTTACACACACACACTCTTCTATGATGCGCCCCTCACACACACACACTCTTCTATGATGCGCCCCTTACACACACACTCTTCTATGATGCGCCCCTCACACACACACTCTTCTATGATGCGCCCCTCACACACACACACGCTTCTATGATGCGCCCCTTACACACACACACACACTTCTATGATGCGCCCCTCACACACACACACTCTTCTATGATGCGCCCCTCACACACACACACACTCTTCTATGATGCGCCCCTCACACACACACGCTTATATGATGCGCCCCTCACACACACACGCTTCTATGATGCGCCCCTCACACACACACACACTCTTCTATGATGCGCCCCTTACACACACTCTTCTATGATGCGCCCCTCACACACACACGCTTCTATGATGCGCCCCTCACACACACACACACACTCTTCTATGATGCGCCCCTTACACACACTCTTCTATGATGCGCCCCTTACACACACACTCTTCTATGATGCGCCCCTTACACACACACACTCTTCTATGATGCGCCCCTCACACACACACACACTCTTCTATAATGCGCCCCTTACACACACACACGCTTCTATGATGCGCCCCTCACACACACACACACTCTTCTATAATGCGCCCCTTACACACACACACGCTTCTATGATGCGCCCCTCACACACACACACACTCTTCTATAATGCGCCCCTTACACACACACACGCTTCTATGATGCGCCCCTCACACACACACACTCTTCTATGATGCGCCCCTCACACACACACACACTCTTCTATAATGCGCCCCTTACACACAAACACTCTTCTATGATGCGCCCCTTACACACACACTCTTCTATGATGCGCCCCTAACACACACACACACTCTTCTATGATGCACCCCTTACACACACACACTGTTCTATGATACGCCCCTCACACACACACACTCTTCTATGATGCTCCCCTCACACACACACTCTTCTATGATGCGCCCCTTACACACACACTGTTCTATGATGCGCCCCTCACACACACACACTCTTCTATGATGCGCCCCTCACACACACACGCTTCTATGCTGCGCCCCTCACACACACACACTCTTCTATGATGCGCCTCTCACACACACACACTCTTCTATGATGCGCCCCTTACACACACACTCTTCTATGATGCGCCCCTAACACACACACACACTCTTCTATGATGCGCCCCTTACACACACACACTGTTCTATGATACGCCCCTCACACACACACACTCTTCTATGATGCTCCCCTCACACACACACTCTTCTATGATGCGCCCCTTACACACACACTGTTCTATGATGCGCCCCTCACACACACACACTCTTCTATGATGCGCCCCTCACACACACACGCTTCTATGCTGCGCCCCTCACACACACACACTCTTCTATGATGCGCCCCTCACACACACACACTCTTCTATGATGCGCCCCTCACACACACACGCTTCTATGCTGCGCCCCTCACACACACACACTCTTCTATGATGCGCCTCTCACACACACACTGTTCTATGATGCGCCCCTTACACACACACGCTTCTATGCTGCGCCCCTCACACACACACACTCTTCTATGATGCGCCTCTCACACACACACACTCTTCTATGATGCGCCTCTCACACACACACTGTTCTATGCTGCGCCCCTCACACACACACACTCTTCTATGATGCGCCCCTCACACACACACACTCTTCATGGCCTGATAAGCACGTTTCCTTGAATCTAGTGTTCAATGCAGATTCTTGTGTCCAGTCAAGGGCAGTAGTGGTGTGGAAATCGGGAAGGCCAGGAGAATTCCTGGTGCCTGCTAACGTTTCTGGGTGATTCCTGTTTGCTAACAATATTGGAATTTTACAAATCCATCGGGCCAGCCCGTTCCCCACATACAAACCCATTCAGGCATTCACAAACTGTCTATATGTTCAGTTCCTTACGGGGAATAAATGAGCGGCTCTTCCCTGAGTGGCACAGCCCTGGTGTGCCCTGAATTACAATTGGTCAGTTAATGACATCATTACAGCTATGATGAAGTCTCGTGCAGGCTGACAGATAGTGGCTCACAATGTTTTCACATTAAGTTGGAGGTGACTTACAGCAACAGCAGCAGAAAGAGAGAAAAAAGGTGATGTAGAGAAGGCAAGAATGAAAAAAAAAAACACTTGAGGAGGATGCAGCGAAATGCTTAAAAATGTTCAGATTCTGAGTATAGAATAAAGACACTGCAGGTGAAATGCTAGGCGGGGCGTTGTAGCTAGTTATGCGATACTAAATGCAAAGCAACTCGTTTTTGTGCTGGCTATAACTGTGTGTGTTTTTGTGCTGGCTATAACTGTGTGTGTTTTTGTGCTGGCTATAACTGTGTGTGTTTTTGTGCTGGCTATAACTGTGTGTGTTTTTGTGCTGGCTATAACTGTGTGTGTTTTTGTGCTGCCTATAACTGTGTGTGTTTTTGTGCTGCCTATAACTGTGTGTGTTTTTGTGCTGCCTATAACTGTGTGTGTTTTTGTGCTGGCTATAACTGTGTGTGTTTTTGTGCTGCCTATAACTATGTGTGTTTTTGTGCTGGCTATAACTGTGTGTGTTTTTGTGCTGCCTATAACTGTGTATTACCTGGCTATAACTGTGTATTACCTGCCTATAACTGTGTATTACCTGGCTATAACTGTGTATTACCTGGCTATAACTGTGTATTACCTGGCTATAACTGTGTATTACCTGCCTATAACTGTGTATTACCTGGCTATAACTGTGTATTACCTGGCTATAACTGTGTATTACCTGCCTATAACTGTGTATTACCTGGCTATTTCAGACCTGCACTCTAGGAACTCTCGTGGGCAGTAGGTAACAACTAATTCCTTGCGGTATCTTACCTCTGGTGTGATTGGATGGCTCCATATCTTACTCTTGTGATTGGATGGCTCCATATCTTACCTCTGGTGTGATTGGATGGCTCCATATCTTACTCTTGTGATTGGATGGCTCCATATCTTACCTCTGGTGTGATTGGATGGCTCCATATCTTACTCTTGTGATTGGATGGCTCCATATCTTACCTCTGGTGTGATTGGATGGCTCCATATCTTACTCTTGTGATTGGATGGCTCCATATCTTACCTCTGGTGTGATTGGATGGCTCCATATCTTACTCTTGTGATTGGATGGCTCCATATCTTACCTCTGGTGTGATTGGATGGCTCCATATCTTACTCTTGTGATTGGATGGCTCCATATCTTACCTCTGGTGTGATTGGATGGCTCCATATCTTACTCTTGTGATTGGATGGCTCCATATCTTACCTCTGGTGTGATTGGATGGCTCCATATCTTACTCTTGTGATTGGATGGCTCCATATCTTACCTCTGGTGTGATTGGATGGCTCCATATCTTACTCTTGTGATTGGATGGCTCCATATCTTACCTCTGGTGTGATTGGATGGCTCCATATCTTACTCTTGTGATTGGATGGCTCCATATCTTACTCTGCTGTGATTGGATGGCTCGTCGTGGACATGAACAGACTGAAGACGGTGGGAAACAGGGCGGACTGGGGAAAAAGTGGCTCGGGAGCAGTGGCTTAATGTGTCTTCATGTTTGTAACCGCTGCCACGCCTCCTCCCCCCGCACACGTATTCTGCCTTCAGACTATTTAGATTGACGTAAATATGTCTATGGCCTACGACTACAGACCCCTAAGATCCACGGACCCAGGTGCAACCACACCTGTATAGTTACACCCCTGAGGTGGACCGGTATTGGACAGGCCCAAACCCCCTCGGCCCACCGGGGATTTCCCTGGTTTCCCCAAAGGCCAGTCCGCCCCTGGTGGGAAAGGTAAGACCTAAACCATGTTAGGGCACAGTCTTTGATACCAACATGAAGTTCAAGTCTCTGTTGCAAAGCATGAATATCTATAGTGTTGAAAGAAGCCCTAGAAGGTCTAGAAGAGCCAGTATTGAAATGCACTCAGGATCAGATGCAATCAGTAGGTCATTCAGAACTTTGACTGAGGCCGTTTCAGTGCAGTGATGAGCTCTAAAGCCAGATTAGATTGTCTTCTTTGGATATTGCTTCTTTGTAGAAAGGAAGCTTTTACAATTTGAATAGCTATGCTATTACTTTTTAAATGATTTTGACTAGAAAGGGAGGTTGGATATAAGGCTATAGCCAGCCAGTACACCAGGTTGTTGGAGTGTTACAGAGGTCACAGTGCACCAGGTTGGGGGAGTGTTACAGAGGTCACAGAGGTTACAGAGGTCACAGTGCACCAGGTTGTGGGAGTGTTACAGAGGTCATAGTGCATCCTGGAAAGGCCACTGGGTCATGGACTCTTATCGTTAAAATAGTTTTATTGAAAAAGGAGAAAAACTAAATCCCCTATCGCTCTGGTTCTGTCTCTACACAGATGGGATCAGACGAGGGCTGACATGTCATCTGCAATGATTCAGAGTCTAATGACTCATCGGATGATTCACGCTCTAAGCTTCCGGAATAATTGCTTCTCGTTACTTGTTTACCACGCAGTTAATGCCTCGGAGGTCTAGGATGAGTATGAAGGTCTAGCAAACCTTCAGAAGTGGCCACTGCTCACAACAAGATCAGGAGGGTAAAAATGGAAAATCTGCTCTGGAAGATGACCCTATGGACACTATGAGAGGGCAGTATTGATGAGAAACCCTTACAGTCTTGTGTTTTAAAGGATTAGTGGGTGAAAAACCTTTGCAGTCTTGTGTTTTAAAGGATTAGTGGGTATGACTCCTGAGACTGATTGATTGACTGACTGATGGAGTCAATCTGAATGTCACACACACACACACACACTGATGGAGTCAATCTGAATGTCACACACACACAGACACACACACACACACACACACACACACACACACACACACACACGCACACACAGATGGAGTCAATCTGAATGAGTGAATGAATTGTTTAAATACTTAATTAAACTATGTATTATTCAGTTTAATTAACTAATTAATGAATTGGGATTGATGACTAAGTAACCTTCGTAATTGGTGTCGACACTGGTGTTTGTGTGTGTGTGTGTGTGTGTGTGTGTGTGTGTGTGTGTGTGTGTGTGTGTGTGTGTGTGTTTGTGTGTGTGTGTGTGTGTGTGTGTGTGTGTGTGTGTGTGTGTGTGTGTGTGTGTGTGTGTGTGTGTGTGTTTCTTTGCACTTAAGTGCTTGTGTGTGTTCAACATTGAGTTCATTTTGTGTCTGTTTGTGTAACTGTGTGTGCAACTGTGTGTGTGTGTCAAGCAGGAGAGGAAAAGGAGTCTTTGTAAGACATCGTGAGAAACACAATCCTGCAGTGTCTATCACATTCCTCCACACGCTCCCCCATAGCATGTGAATTGACCGGAAGACACGACTAAAAAGAAAAAACCAGACACGCCACGGTTGGCTGCCAAAGACATCAGCTATTAACTGCTTGATTGACAGCTCAGTGGATTAGGCAAATGGGAAGTTAAATCTTCCACCTGCTGAGAAACACCTCGAGCGAAAGCAACCGCAGATAATAGTACAGGGTGCCAAGAACAGTGGAGGAGCCTGCCTGTGTGTGTGTGTGTGTGTGTGTGTGTGTGTGTGAGAGTGTGTGTGTGTGTGTGTGTGTGTGTGTGTGTGTGTGTGTGTGTGTGTGTGTGTGTGTGTGTGTGTGTGTGTGTGTGTGTGTGTGTGTGTGTGTGTGTGTGTGTGTGTGTGAGGAGCCTGCCTGTGGTCTTTCAAAGTAAACAGACTGGGTTAGCTGAGCGCTTCACACTGAGCATTCATGTCAGGTTTCATATCCCTGTGTCTACCTTAGTGCATGGGGCTTGATAATTGATTAGACAAACTTTATTTCAAGCTTTTCACACACACACTCACACACACACATACACACACACACACACACACACACACTCGTCACGAAATGACAAGTGATGGTCATGTAGCTGAGCTTGTGGTAGTCCTCTGTCCATATGTCGGTTGTCATTCCGATGGAGTTCACAGCAAGGATGGCATTTAGCTGCTGGACTAGATCAGCACGTTTGTCTTTGGCTAAGGCATGGCACTGTCTTGACACAGTACGAGGGGCAGACAGTACGTCCCTTGCTGCCACAGAGCCATATGTAGCGCCGACAGTTATGAGTTGTTGGGCCAATTCAACGAAGCCCCGTCCTTCAATTGTGCGAAATGGCCTAATGTCTAGACAGCAGAAATTCACACATTTTCCTGTTACTTTCTCCTTGGCTTGTTGTGGTACTTTAGAGGTAACAAACGAAGTAATGCTTGGCTGCAGTGGCCCAGCAGATGTACACGCTCTTTCCACGTGTCGCTGTAGCTGCGAATTTCCAGTTTTCTTACTGTCGTATTTAAATATGTTTAGACAACCATTACACTGCACGTGTCCAGTATGCTCACCATCCGGCTGAACAACAAGCTTGAAATGTTTCCACACTGTGGATTTTCCTCGGTCATTTTCGACGACTTTCAGCTCTCTAGAGGCTAATTTCTTCTTAATGTCCTCCATTGCTTTTCCATCTAGCCAACCTGCTGCACTGATCCCGCCTCGTCGCACACGCACACACACACACACACACACACACACACACAGACACATATGCACACAAACACACCTGCTGACACACACCTGCACACACACACAAATATGAAGTGATGCAACAACCACCTGTGCACAAACAGAACACACTGCATGTTCTAGTATTCAGGAGTTCGATACAAAAGCAGTTTTCTTCTAGTTGCTGAGAATGAATGTGGCATTTCACGTCCATTGCAATAACTTAGTGAGGCACATTATCTTGTCATTTTTCAGGGATGATTTCTAATTCTACCTAGGGTTAGGGTTAGGGTTAGGGTTAGTTTCTTATCCTCCTCCTCCTCTGCTTTCTCTCAGGCCGGCTCCCCATGAAGACACACAGTTTAGGAGACAAGTAGCTGAAAGTTGCTGGTCAGGAGCAGAGAAATAAATATAATCAATGAAAACACTGCAGAGGCACTGCAGTAATTATCATCAACCACTAATGGTCTTGCCTGCAGACACACACACACACACACACACACACACACACACACACACACACACACACACACACACACATCCTGTCCTTGCCTGTGGAGTGGCATATTAGGGTTTTTAGAGATGGAATCAGTGGCATCTCATCAAAAACACACACACACACACACACACACACACACACACACACACACACACACACACACATATTTGGGTTTTTAGAGATGGAATCAGTGGCATCTCATCAAAAACAGGCTAATTGGCCTATTAGGGTGGTGAAGCCTAATTTAAAGTTATAGCAGCTTTGAAGGCATGCGTATGACAATTAAAATCCATAAAAGGTATGAAAGTCCATAAAGGTGTCCTTAATTGGCAGTTCTGCAGCAGGATAATACATTTCTTATTTGAATCGCTATACTTTGGTACTTATATTTGGAACTGGAGTTTGGAATGTTTTTTTTTTCACTCCTGTCCTTTGATTAGAAATGTAGATGAACTTATGTTTTGATGTGGGTGTGTGTGTGTGTGTGTGTGTTTGTGTGTGTGTCTGGTTGTGTGTGTGTCTGTTTGTGTGTGTGTGTGTCTGTGTGTGTGTGTGTGTGTGTGTGTGTGTGTGTGTGTGTGTGTGTGTGTGTGTGTGTGTGTGTGTGTTTTGATGTGGTATAAAGATGTTCTAAACAACTCTCTGAATATAGAACTGATTGTTTATTATGATGTGTGTGTGTGTGTGTGTGTGTGTGTGTGTGTGTGTGTGTGTGTGTGTGTGTGTGTGTGTGTGTGTGTGTGTTGTTTATTTATGTTCCCATTAATAAATTGTCATGGCCTACTCATTTCCCAAAACACATGACATTAATCTGAAAACATATTCGCAAATATGTCAAACAAGTGTTATTATAAATTCTTTCCATGATTTCCCAACATAAAGGTTTGCAGAGACTGCACAGTATCATGTCATGACCCACTTTAGCATGCAAAAGCACAAGGGGTTCTTCATGTTTTCAATTGTCTCCCTGCTTTTGGAATCCGTGCCAGAACATCTAGTTTCCACACACACACACACACACACACACACACACACACACACACACACATCTAGTTTCCACAGAGAATCCTTTCATTCAGTTCACGAGCTGAAGATGGCCTGCTTCTTTTTATTTGGGAAGATAAGCCAATGATGTGATTAGCACACACAGACCCATGGGGCTTTTCAAACCTTGTCATCTTCTAGGCAGAGGTGCCAAACCTGTGTGTGTGTGTGTGTGTGTGTGTGTGTGTGTGTGTGTGTGTCTGTGTGTGTGTGTGTGTATGTGTGTGTGTGTGTGTGTGTGTGTGTGTGTCTGTGTGTGTGTCTGTGTGTGTGTGTGTGTGTGTGAGTGTGTGTGTGTGTGTGTGTGTGTGTGTGTGTGTCTGTGTGTGTGTGTGTGTGTGTGTGTGTGTGTGTGTGTGTGTCTGTGTGTGTGTGAGTGTGTGTGTGTGTGTGTGTGTGTGTGTGTGTGTGTGTGTGTGTGTGTGTGTGTCTGTGTGTCTGTGTGTGTGTGTGTGTGTGTGTGTGTGTGTGTGTGTGCCAAACCTGCTTCCCTGTGAAAACCAAAGACAATTCATTGCTCTCCAAATAGGCCATGATGCCACTGGCACGGGAGTGGAACAAGCCAGTGGGGAATATCCTCTGTATCTCTCTGGCTCATACACATACTCACACACACACACATACTCACACACACACACACATACACACACATACTCACACACACACACACACACAAACACACACACATACTCACACACACACACACACACACACATACTCACACACACACACACACACACACACACACACACACACACACACACACACACACGCACTCACACACACACACACACACACACACACACACACGCACTCACACACACACACACACACACACACACTCACACACACACACACAAACACACACACACACACTCACACACACACACACACACACACACACACACACACACACACACACAAACACCCAGTTCCCTATCTCGCTCTCTCTCTCACACACAAACATATGCGCACACACACAAACATGCATGCAAACACACAAGGTCAGGGCCAGATATACCTATTCATATTGCAATCCACCAATATAGGAATCCAAAAATAAAGTTCTAAAACTGATTGTTCAAATCCTTGATTGTGATTGGCTAAAAGCCGCTGTAAAATCCAGCATTACTTTACAATTTGACCTCATAACATTCTATGATAACATTCCATATTACTGCGCGGCGAATGGCAAGGCTGTGTATTCATATAGCGCATTTCATACCCAGTGTTCCATATGGCTGATGCGTTGCTTCAAGGGTTGCGTGGCAGCGATTTATTTAGGAACTATATTTTTTAGTAGCGGAAGAATGACGGTTTATCATTAAACTATTGTTTCTTAAATTGAAATGTCTTTATTTATGAAACCATATCAAATATTTGTAGTAACAGTTTTAGAAAAGCAATAAGCTCCGCAAGTCCGTGGTTTGCGCTGATTTTAGAACAGGTGAGGGGGTTTAACGGCACTCCGCTTCGCGTCGTGCCTAACAACTCCCCTTACCTGTTCTAAAATCAGCGCAAACCACAGCCTCTTGGGGCTTATTGCTTAAATAAACAAGGAAAATATTTTACTCTTAAATGTAAACTGATGTCTGGTGTTCAAAGTTTTGTTCCTGTTCACACTGGTATGACATCAGATCTATGCTACTACTGTAAAGTAAAAATAGAAGTCAAAATGGTTTGCATTTACCTTGCAGTGTAAACTGGAGAGAAGGTATGGTGGAATATGTTTAGCCTGGGAGAGACAAAAGACGTGTATTCAGGGATGTCTTTTGTCTGATACTTTGCCTTCACAAGCCCATACTCCTGTACCCACACACACACACACACACACACACACACACACACACACACACACACACACACACACACACACACACACACACACACACACACACACACACACACACACACCACACACACACACACACACACACACAAGCCCATACTCCTGTATCCAAGCACACACACACACACACACACACACACACACACACACACACACACACACACACACACACACACACACACACACACACACACACACGCCCATACTCCTGTACCCAGGCACAAAGGCAACAACACTTTCTCACCCTTTCCTCCTCTTATCTTCCCTGCAAGCGAGGTTATCAAAAAACCTTTCAATAGAAACCCTTTCACACGGCTGAAAGGCCCGCTACCTCATGAACACAATTACAGAACAACATCTCTAGGTCAACTGCCTCAACTAAAAGACATTCAGATAAAGGCATTCTTTTGTCTGCAGTTTCTGCAGGCTGGTCCACATGAGTTCTGTTATACAACGAGCGTTTAACACTCCCGGAGATGCTAAGTGAGAAGTTGAGTCATGAGTGTGTGTGTGTGTGTGTGTGTGTGTGTGTGTGTGTGTGAGTGTGTGTGTGTGTGTGTGTGTGAGTGTGTGTGTGTGTGTGAGTGTGTGTGAGTGTGTGTGTGTGTGTGTGTGTGTGTGTGTGTGTGTGAGTGTGTGTGTGTGTGTGTGTGTGTGTGTGTGTGTGTGTGTGTGTGAGTGTGTGTGTGTGTGTGTGTGTGTGTGTGTGTGTGTGTGTGAGTGTGTGTGAGTGTGTGTGTGTGTGAGTGTGTGTGTGTGTGAGTGTGCCTGAACTGCGAGACACCAGTGGGGACCCAGGAGCTCACAGGAGACAGCAGCAGTAGATTTTAGATTTTTCCGTTTTTGATTTACTGCTCAGGGCTGGTCTTTCTCTCACTCACACACACACACACACACACACACACACACACACACACACACACACACACACACATACAAACTACTGATTCTGGTTATGCGGTTCATAAGACAGCAGAGATATGCACACGCACACACAGACATACGAGACAGCGGAGATATGCCTTTTAGCTCAAGTAGTAAGCTCTGTTTGTTTACAATGCGGTAATAATTGAATCAGGTGCATTAACGCAGTAATGCGTGTATGTGTGTGTGTGTGTGTGTGTGTGTGTGTGTGTGTGTGTGTGCATGTGTGTGTGTGATGGATTATAAGAGCCCACGCTGATTCTCTGTTGGAGTTTATCAATCAGGGAAACAGAAAGCAGAGTTTGGTTCATTTATTTATGTAAAACGCTTTTGCACACGCATGTGCACACACACAAACACACACACACACTCACACACACACACACACACACACACACACACACACACATACACACACACACACATACACACACACACACACAAAGACACACACACACACACACACAAACACACACACACACATACACACACACAAAAACACATCCACATACACATACACACACACACACACTCAAAGACACACACACACACACACACACACATACACAACATTTCAAGATGTCTCATCCTGCAATTCATGGCAGGAGACCAGACAGGTAATCAAGTAAAAGACAAATGCCCACATACTCTCTCTCACACACACACACACACACACACACACACACACACACACACACACACACACACACACACTCCTACATTCATATTCAAAAGTGGCCTACCATAAAGGCAGTTGCTTCTTGCTATGCCTTATCATCACAGAGCCAGCCTGGTGTTTTCCAGCAGGACACGCTCTGTGACGATGTCTCACAAGCAGTGAATCACACACACACACACACACACACACACACACACACACACACACACACACACACACACACATGCTCTGTGACGATGTCTCACAAACAGTGAATCCACACACACACACACACACACACACACACACACACACACACACACATGCTCTGTGACGATGTCTCACAAGCAGTGAATCCACACACACACACACACACACACACACACACACACACACACACACACACACACACACACACACACACACACACATGCTCTGTGACGATGTCTCACAAACAGTGAATCCACACACACACACACACACACACACACAAACACACACACACACACACACACATGCTCTGTGACGATGTCTCACAAGCAGTGAATCCACACACACACACACACACACACACACACACTCACACACACACACACACACACACACACACACACACACGCTCTGTGACGATGTCTCACAAGCAGTGAATCCACACACACACACACACACACACACACACACACACACACACACACACACACACACACACACACACACACACACACACATGCTCTGTGACGATGTCTCACAAACAGTGAATCCACACACACTCGGTACCAACACAAATGCATCATACACACTAACAGGTAGTTATCTTATGGATGAGGTGGGCTGGGACTGATTATTAGGGTAAGAAGTAGTGGAGAAGGATTTGAGGGAGAGACTCGGTAATGACAACTGTTAGAGATGTGTCTCTTTTTTAATTCCTCATGAGTTGATAGTCAAACACCTTCTGATTGAGGAGAAGTGAATTAACAAATCATCACTGATTCAGAGCACACGGTGCCTTCGTCAACATCCACCCACACACACACACACACACACACACACACACACACACACACACACACGCACATGCACATGCACCGAGACACAGACATGTGCATAAAGGGTTGGGTCTGCACCAGAGTGATGTAATATCTCAGACTGCCCTGCTGTCACACATCCTGGGAAGAGTTCAAACGTCTGACACCTCCACAACTCCACCAGCCAGCCATCTCACTCATCCTCCCCCAGACACAGCTCAGTGAAGTGGGCCTCGCACCAGGCAACCTGGCCCCCCTCCACATGGAAGGACTCACGTCAAGCAGAGACAGACAAGTTAAAAGGTCATTCATTTATCAAAGTGTTTGTTGCCGTCGTTATAATGGCATGTTTAAGATGACAGAAAGCCTGCCCTTTCCTCTTGGAAGTTCCACCCAGCCCTTTATCTACCTCACGTTCCTGGACAGAACCTTTGGTGCAAAAGTAATCACTCACTTATGAGAACAAGCCAAAGAACCTTTAAGGTTCCTTTTCCTTCCTTCAGGAGTGCATGAGTGCACTTTCCATCGGTGATGCTTCCAATGACTGGCGTGGAATTCTCAGGTATAGCCAGTGTTGGGATGGATACTTTCAAAACGTATTCCGTTACAGAATACAGAATACATGCCCAAAAATGTAATCTGCAACGTATACCATCTATTTAAATTGTAACTGTAATGGAATACAGTTACTTATAAATAGTGTTCTAAATACGAAACGCCGGTACATGCATTCCATTACTCCCCAACACTGGGTGTGGCTCAGTGGAGGCTTAATGGTGACGCAGCGTACAAACAGACACACACACACACACACACACACACACACATGGCTTAATGGTGACGCAGCGTAAAAACAGACACACACACACACACACACACACACACACACATGGCTTAATGGTGACGCAGCGTACAAACAGCCAAGTCATCTCCTGAGGGCCGCCAGGTTGAGCAGAGCAGAAAAGACCGGCTGAGATGAGCACTCAGACATGCAGTCGAGGCTCAGCGCCCTGTGTGATTGGATAAGGTCCTAAGGTGCGCCCGCCCCCTGTGGCTCAGCGTCCTGTGTGATTGGATAAGGTCCTAAGGTGCGCCCGCCCCCTGTGGCTCAGCGTCCTGTGTGATTGGATATGGTCCTAAGGTGCGCCCGCCCTGTGAATTACAAACACACTACTTTAATAAGTCTATTACCCCCTCA
>NC_137916.1:31342153-31349653 GCF_963457725.1 Sprattus sprattus | reverse complement strand
CTCCATTTCTCTCCCTCTCTCTAAGCGTCTCAGGGTAGATTCTCTCCATCTCTCCATTTCTCTCCCTCTCTCTAAGCGTCTCAGGGTAGATTCTCTCCATCTCTCCATTTCTCTCCCTCTCTCTAAGCGTCTCGGGGTAGATTATCTCTTCATTCTGTGGGCTTCTGCTTATACTATTAAATATTTCTGAAATTGAGACAGAATTCCTGGAACAGGGAACTTCTCATAGTTAACCTCACACACACGTAACAACCAGTGAGTGCAAGGTATCATGTCTGTCATCCTCACAGCTAATAAATAGCGGTTCTTCATTACCAAATGATTGTGGTGTCTTTGTGTTTGGCATTGTGTATGTACGTATGTATGTGTGTGTGTGTGTGTGTGTGTGTGTTTGTGTGTATATGTGTGTCTGCATATCTGCTCGTTATATCCATATTTCTCATCCTCCAGTCCTCATCATAAATCATAAATCACACTTAAGACCACTATTCCATCACTCTAATGGATGATGCTACCACAGCCATCCCTTTCACTTGAGTAAGTGTTTGATCCCATAGTCTGCACACCAGCATGTGGGTGTTCACGTCTAGTTATTAAATTACCGCCTTCATACTTCATCAAACCTCTGAACACCTAATCCCCAGTCAGTCCCTGGAGATTCATTGAGAGGCGTACCGTGGATCATGCCAGCTTCCCTCTAACACAGAAAAACACCACCACACAGCCAGAAAACAAAGAAAAACACATTTATCAAATTTAAAATAAGAAAAAAAGTTAAAGTTTTGGGAACGCACTACTTGTATTAGCTTTCATGTAGCTTGTGGTATTCCATGTGCATAGGTTGTTTGTCGAACATATTCATGACCTCACATAGTTATGGGAAGAATATATATATATTTTTTAAGTTACAATCAATTGAAGCCGTTCCGACAACACCCACCCCAGTACAGTGTGAGAAAAAAAAAAACAGACAGACAGACAGACAGACAGATCAAAAAGACAGACAAGTAGAGAGACCAACAGACAGGCAAGCAGACAAATACACAGGACATTATCCAGTTGTGGTGGGATTGTTGTATACAAGAGTCAACAGGGGAAGAGAAGGAGTTGATGGGGAGATCTGTGTGAATTAAGGGAGATGAGATGTGCCCAGAGATGGGCAGTATTTCAATTACTTGTATTTGAACTACTAGTTAATTTACTTTTGAGTATTTTGTAATTTGTATTTGATAGGGCCGATACAAATCAAATGTAATTTGTAACAAAATACTTTAGAGTGGAGTAATTTTGTATTTAAAATACTCAAAATACTTTCTCCAGTGTTTAGGCAGAAGGAGATTTTTTTCTGTCGGATTCTACCACTAGACCATCTGATCTGCCTCTGAATGTCATTGTCGAATCAGGCATCAGTCAATTTGCCAAAAGTGGTGCTTCTTATGGTCCGCCCCTTTTTGGGGCGAAAAGGAAATCACCCCAGATCTCTCTCTTTGACTCTCATGTTAAATCCATTTTTTTTTTCACAAAACAGGGCTCAGGTCAAAACCTAGATAGCTGTCTTGATCCTTGTCAATGTATCTTCATTAGTACACAGACTAAAAGGAGGTTCTTTCAAAGAGTGAATCGAGTTGTTGCACTGAACGTTAGCCATCTTGACAGAATGTGACTTGATCAAAGCCGTATGATGTCCTTATACGCAATTACATATGACGAAAGCATGGTGGGGATAGCCCTCCCGGAAGCCATAGAGATTGCAATGAGAGCCCTGTTTTGTGAAAACATGAAAGTCACACAGCTCCTGCCTGCAAAAATATATATCAAATCAAATCAAATCAAACTTTATTTGTACGGCGCATTTCATACGCATATACGTATATACAAAATCAATCAAGTTGTTGTCTTTTAATAGCTTTGCTAGTTACACTGACATTCTGTGACTGTTCTTCCTTTTTTACTGGGTTCACCAGAGCTGTGTGTACATTATATGGCCCCGTAGCCAGGACCCATAGACATATTTATGTCAATCTTAATAGTCTGAATAGCCAAGTCACATTGCCAAAAATACTGATGTATACCTATATTTAGCGAAAAAATTACACTGACAGGTGTAATAGGCGGAATATGTGTGCGGTGGCAGGGGCGTGGTGGCGGCGGTTACAAACATGAAACAAGGATACGGGACTCAAATGTCTGGGACCCACTGCCTTACAACACTGGCAAGGGCCTGTCATAATAGCCTGCACCTGGGCCCGTGATAACTACGTTACGCCACTGAATAGCCCAAACCTGAATGTTCTGCTATACCAAATTGAGAGAAAACTGAAAATTCAGAAAAAGTATTTCCTGTATTTTAAAAATACAAAATACATGTATTGTATTTTGTTACATTTTCTGGCAACAGTATTTTGTATTTTACTTTGATACATTTATTTGAAGGGTATTTTGTATTTTGTATCAAAATACATTTTGATGTATTTTTGCCCATCTCTGGATGTGCCTGCATGGCGATTGAAAGGGAGAGTAAAGCTGGAGAGAGAGAGAGAAAGAGAAGAGGTTGTCTAAGTGTGTGTGTGTGTGTTTGTGTGTGTGTCTGTGATTATGCATATGAGAGCCCAATGGGATGGGAAAAGGGGAAAGAGAGGAGAGTAGAGAAGTGAGAGGGAGAAGGGGATGTACGTGGTTTATGCTACGGCTACATTTGTAGAAAGGTTATAAAAGGGTTCCAGATGTCTTTAAAGGCACATATATTGTTTTTTTCCCCTAGCGTACATTTCTTCTGTTGATATGTGTTCAGATAAGAGATTGGACCAGTGTTTGAGATGGCAGGATGTTTTGGATTAACCAGTTCTGAAAGACTATTTTCATAGCAATACCTAGAGAGACGAGTACTGGGATTTTGTGTTGAGATAGGAGGGGGATTTCTGAAGTGTCTCCTAGAAGGCAAAGTGTCAGAGACATTGGGACTCTGCATTCCAGGATGGTGGATAGTGTTTCAATAACGGTGGTCCAAAATGAGTGAACGGGTTGGCAGTACCAGGTGGCGTGGATATAGGAATCTGTGTTCCCTGCAGTGCATTGTGGGCAGATGTCAGTCTCAATAAAATAAGAATATTTCTTAACAGAAGTCATAAACGGCCAATAGTTCAAGTGTAAGTTGGACAAGAAATTCTCGTTTTTGAAGCTTTAAATACAGAGCTGGTCTGTATGCATCGTCACAGATGGGAAAGAAATACAGAGAGATGGAGAGAGAGAGAGAATTAAATAAGGGAGAGAGTGGGGAAAGACATGAGGAACAGAGAGAGATTGAAGAATGAAATGAAGGATTAAGAAGAAGAGATAGAAGCAAGAGAAACAGAGGTATGGTAGTCGGTGCAAGTGCTCACAGTCTACAGTTCGCTTATTGAAGTGATTCCAAACGAGTCTCTCAGGATAATGGATGTGACTGTTTTACTCTCTGTGGACTACTCTGGTCTTCTAAATGGACTCTGATAGACCATTAGGATGACTTTACCAGTCCTTAGAGAGAGAGAGAGAGAGAGAGAGAGAGATAGAGAGAGAGCTGAGGAGGGAGAGAGAGAGAGAGAGAGAGAGAGCTGAGGAGGGGGAGAGAGAGAGAGAGAGAGAGAGAGAGTGAGAGAGAGATGAGGAGGGGGAGAGAGAGAGAGAAAGCTGAGGAGAGAGAGAGAGAGCTGAGGAGGGAGAGAGAGAGAGAGAAAGCTGAGGAGAGAGAGAGTGAGAAAGCTGAGGAGAGAGAGAGAGAGCTGAGGAGGGGGAGAGAGAGAGAGAGAGAGAGAGAGAGAGAGCTGAGGAGGGAGAGAGAGAGAGAGAGAGAGAGAGAGCGAGAGAGAGCTGAGGAGGGAGAGAGAGAGAAAGAGTGGCAAAGGTGTTATTGTTCTGCTTTTCCCGAAGGTGTGTCCAAATGAAATTTCTCCCAGGATAATAAGTGAGTCGGCACAGACTTTTAAGCTATAAGCTTCTTTTTTCTTCCTTCGCACACACACACACACACACACACACACACACACACACACAAACACACACACACACAACCACACACACAGAGACACAGTCACACACACATACACAGACACACACACATGCAAAAACTTGCACATACACACACCACAGCTTCATACCAACCTGTCTATTTGTATACACTCAAAATGGATTGGTTAAATAGTCATAAACACACCAACTGAGACCAGCATCACCAACTGAGACTCACATTCAGCCAATGCTACTCAACAAAACAAAATGCATGCTCACACACATGCACAGAAACAAAAACGCATGGTAGTTGCCAACACAGCCCTCATGCACACACATTGTGTGTGTGTGTGTGTGTGTGTGTGTGTTTGCCTTGTGTCTGTACATGAAACAGCAGTGTGTCTGTGTGTGTGTGTGTGTGTGTGTGTGTGTGTGTGTGTGTGTGTGTGTGTGTGTGTGTGTGTGTGTGTGTGTGTGTGTGTGTGAGAGTGTGAGTGTGAGTGTGAGCGTGAGTGTGAGTGTGAGTGTTTTTGTGAGTGTGAGTGTGTGAGTGAGTGTGTGTGTGTGTGTGTGTGAGTGTGTGAGAGAGAGACATGGCCTTTTAGTTGCCCTGAGCAGCACCCCCCCCGCCCCCCCGTAGAGGTCATGCAGTATTCAGCACAGACAGCCTCTGTTTTTAAAAGTGTGACTGTCAGGAGCACTGAACTCCCTGGACAGAGCAGAGAGAAAGAGACAGAGCAGAGAGAAAGAGACAGAGTGTGATGGAGAGAGAGAGCAGAGAGAAAGAGACAGAGCAGAGAGAAAGAGAGAGAGCAGAGAGAAAGAGACAGAGCAGAGAGAAAGAGACAGAGCAGAGAGAAAGAGACAGAGTGTGAGAGAAAGGGATAGAGTGTGAGGGAGAGACGGAGCAGAGAGAAAGAGAAAGAGTGTGAGGAAGAGACAGAGCAGAGAGAAAGAGAGAGAGCAGAGAGAAAGAGAGAGAGCAGAGAGAAAGAGAGAGAGTGTGAAGGAGAGACAGAGCAGAGAGAAAGAGACAGAGTGTGAGAGAAAGGGATAGAGTGTGAGGGAGGAAAGAGTGAAAAGGGGACAGACAGAATGTGATGGAGACATGAAGACCACCGAGACAGAGAGAGAAGAGGCAGATGTTGAGAAAAAAAGAGAGAGCAACAGAAAGAATATATGAATGATTGCAATCGACAGATTCTGAGAGGGATAGTTAGATGCATGAAGAAGGTAAGAAATGAAGAACTTCTCTTCTTCACATCCAACTCCATATGGCAGCAAGAGTGAAGTTATAACTCTCTTCTTCACATCCAACTCCATATGGCAGCAAGAGTGAAGTTATAACTCTCTTCTTCACATCCAACTCCATATGGCAGCAAGAGTGGAGTTATAACTCTCTTCTTCACATCCAACTCCATATGGCAGCAAGAGTGAAGTTATAACTCTCTTCTTCACATCCAACTCCATATGGCAGCAAGAGTGAAGTTATAACTCTCTTCTTCACATCCAGCTCCATATGGCAGCAAGAGTGAAGTTATAACTCTCTTCTTCACATCCAACTCCATATGGCAGCAAGAGTGAAGTTATAACTCTCTTCTTCACATCCAACTCCATATGGCAGCAAGAGTGAAGTTATAACTCTCTTCTTCACATCCAACTCCATATGGCAGCAAGAGTGAAGTTATAACTCTCTTCTTCACATCCAACTCCATATGGCAGCAAGAGTGAAGTTATAACTGCGTCAGTGAAATGACAGTAGAGCGTTTAAAAAGAGCGAACTACTGAGTCACTGCTCAGATTGACCTGTGTGTGTGTGTGTGTGTGTGTGTGTGTGTGTGTGTGTGTGTGTGTGTGTGTGTGTTTGTGTGTTTGTGTGTGTGTGTGTGTGTGTGTGTGTGTGTGTGTGTTTGTGTGTTTGTGTGTGTGTGTGTGTGTGTGTGTTTGTGTGTTTGTGTGTGTGTGTGTGTGTGTGTTTGTGTGTGTGTTTGTGTGTGTGTGTGTGTGTGTGTGTGTACAGGCGTGGACGGCAGCCATTGGAGCGTTTAAAAAGAGTGAACCACTGAGTCACTGGTCAGAGCCTCCGAGCACAGGCGTGGACGGCAGCCATTGGCCTCCTGAGAGCCACAAAGGAACAGCAGGCCTTTCAGAGCTGGACCTTTCACAGCATAGAGCGAGCCCAACCAGCGTGCCCATCGGCAGGGTAAACTCCTCCGTGTATTTTATTTTATTTTATTTTGTCAATGTTATGTTGCCTTTTTTAAGTTGTTTAGCCATTAACACTCTGGCAGGGGGACTGCCAATGGAAACTATACTTGAAGTTTTACAGCCTAGAGCGAGCCCAACTAGCGTGCCCATCGGCAGGGTAAACTCCACATACAATATACACTACTGTGTGGTTAGGTAATCCTTTGCCATCATCAGAGCTGGATGACATTGAGTAGGAAAGCCTTTGGTCACTATGATACATATTAGCTATACACTTTCACAAAAGCAGGTTGCTTTGGTCACTAGCTGTGATATACATTAGCTATACACTTTCACAACAGCAGATTGCTTTGGTCACTATGATACATATTAGCTATACACTTTCACAACAGCAGATTGCTTTGGTCACTAGCTGTGATATACATTAGCTATACACTTTCACAACAGCAGATTGCTTTGGTCACTATGATACATATTAGCTATACACTTTCACAACAGCAGATTGCTTTGGTCACTAGCTGTGATATACATTAGCTATACACTTTCACAACAGCAGATTGCTTTGGTCACTATGATATACATTAACTATACACTTTCACAACAGCAGATTGATTTGGTCACTAGCTATGATATACATTAGCTTAACACTTTCACAACAGCAGATTGCTTTGGTCACTATGATATACATTAACTATACACTTTCACAACAGCAGATTGATTTGGTCACTAGCTGTGATATACATTAGCTGTACACTTTCACAACAGCAGATTGCTTTGGTCACTATGCTACATATTAGCTATACACTTTCACAACAGCAGATTGCTTTGGTCACTAGCTGTGATATACATTAGCTATACACTTTCACAACAGCAGATTGCTTTGGTCACTATGCTACATATTAGCTATACACTTTCACAACAGCAGATTGCTTTGGTCACTAGCTGTGATATACATTAGCTATACACTTTCACAACAGCAGATTGCTTTGGTCACTATGCTACATATTAGCTATACACTTTCACAACAGCAGATTGCTTTGGTCACTAGCTGTGATATACATTAGCTATACACTTTCACAACAGCAGATTGCTTTGTTTGCATTGATTTTGTGGCTGTTGTTGTTGTTGTGCTTGTGTGCTTGTTGTTGGTGGTGAATGGATGCGTGGTGAAGACTGGCTCTGGAATGCCAGAGATCGTCCAACCTTAAGCAATTACCAGGAGAACCAATTTGTCTCGCCACTCCACAGGGGATATTTTGTGTGTTTATGAGAAGGGGTTATTTTTTATGGCAACCAATTGAAAAATCA
>NC_137916.1:31332153-31334653 GCF_963457725.1 Sprattus sprattus | reverse complement strand
AAGGATATAATTACACCATGCAACAGAGACATTTGTGCAGGCATGCTAGACTTTGCTACTGCTGCATGCACACACACACACACACACACACACACACACACACACACACACACACACACACACATACACACAGGCACACACACAGACACACACGCACACTCACACACACACACACACACACTCTTACACTCACTCACACACACACACACACACACACACACACACACCCACACACACACACGCACACATACACACACACATACACACACACACACTATGACTATGCTCCCTCCACTAAGTCCACTGCTATTTTGTTTTATTGCACTCCCATAAGAACAGCACATGGTTTTTTTTCTGAGTAGTTAAGGAAACATTAAAACTCTCTGCAAAGAAACATGTACTCGTGCTGTGAAACTGTGACAAGGGATGTAATAACAGTGAGATCATGGAGAAAGGTAATCTATGACAGGTAATCTGACTGCACAGGCTAAAGGGCTGCAACAGGGACAATATGGACACTGTGTGGGTGGCTGCCTTTGTTGCTGTAGTTTTTGTTAACAGAATTAGCTCACCATCACCTCATTACCGTGTCAGACTGCACAGCAGGGAAAACATCTCCTGTGTGTGTGTGTGTGTGTGTGTGTGTGTGTGTGTCTGTGTGTGTGTGTGTGTGTGTGTGCCATCAAACACTGGTGTCAAAGCTGGCGTACATTTAACTAGCCATTCGGCTGACACAATAAGCAATTAACACAGCAGCCTGGAAAAGCTACAGGAGAACAAAGAGTAAAGCAAGTAGAACGCCAGCCCTAACACACACAATAAAACAGACAATGAGTCAAAATAGATACCTTAAAACCTAGTTTGATCATAGGTGTAAAATGGAAGACATTTTACACCCTAGGCATCTTTAAAAGGCAGCTTAAAACCTTTTTACCAAAGCATTTTATTAATTTTATCTGGCACAATTTATTTCTCTGTAACTTGCACTATTTTTACTATTTCTCTTTTAAACTGTATTAAGGGTTTTATGACTTTTATTCCTTTTATCATGCTTTTAGAAGCCTATCAGAACACCAGGTTCTGAGACGATGTTGATGATTTTTATTTAACTTTCACTCCATGTATTGCTCCTGCTGCTTGCCTTTATTGATTTTATGTAAAGCATAAAATTTGAATTGCAACTTTTGTATGAAATGTGCTATATAAATAAAGTCTTACTTACTTACTTACATTCACCTTTATCTCATTTCAGCTCATGTGGCTAATCATGGCAGGTGTCACGTCTGTTTGTATCACAGTAAGAGTTAATCATATCAGGTGTGTTTGTATCACAGTAAGAGTTAATCATGTCAGATGTCACGTCTGTTTGTATCACAGTAAGAGTTAATCATGTCAGGTGTCACGTCTGTTTGTATCACAGTAAGAGTTAATCATGGCAGGTGTCACGTCTGTTTGTATTACAGTAAGAGTTAATCATGTCAGGTGTCACGTCTGTTTGTATCACAGTAAGAGTTAATCATGGCAGGTGTCACGTCTGTTTGTATCAGAGTAAGAGTTAATCATGTCAGGTGTCACGTCTGTTTGTATCACAGTAAGAGTTAATCATGGCAGGTGTCACGTCTGTTTGTATCACAGTAAGAGTTAATCATGGCAGGTGTCACGTCTGTTTGTATCACAGTAAGAGTTAATCATGTCAGGTGTCACGTCTGTTGGTATCACAGTAAGAGTTAATCATGTCAGGTGTCACGTCTGAATTTATTTAAAATGTTCCATTTTTATGATGACAGACGTAATGTTTAATTGAAAAACAAAACACAATGCTGTATCAAATGAAATACGAACGTAGACCACAACTGATGAAGGTTTGTCACTTAGAATTTCAAAACACCCTCAGAATATCAGCTTTATTCACGTCTGAATAGCAGTAGAATAGCATATCTAGACAGGTGGTGCAGGAGACAGTTACGGACTAAAGTCATCCACCTGCTAATTTTTCCATTAGACCCTCCAGTGCCAAGAATGATTGAATACCACTGCTGTTTGCCAGTCCTGTAATAACAAAAACGGAAAAACCTATAAATGTCACAATAAAAAAAATATTATGTTCAAGGTCTGGGGGGGGTTTGGGGGGTATTAACCAGAGCCAGTTTGCTCATTAACTAACGCTAGTTTTACAGCTTATGGCTTGAGACTTGGGAATATTTATCTAATAGAACACATTGTGCTGTACAGTGGATTAGAGTAGCAATCTAGACAGGTGGTGCCGGAGAGACAGACTGGAGTCATCCACCTGCTAATTAATATTATGTTCCTTCTGATGTTCATTTGCTCATTTCAATCCATGCTGTAGACCCTCCAGTGCCAAGAATGCTTGAATACTGTGTGTGTGTGTGTGTGTGTGTGTTTGTGTGCTGTTTGCCAGTCCTCTAATAACAAATCAAAAATCCTATAAATGTCACATAAAAAAACGTATTACTTTCATGGGGGGGGGGGGGGGGGG
>NC_137916.1:31319653-31324653 GCF_963457725.1 Sprattus sprattus | reverse complement strand
CATATCATGTGATTCAGCCCCTCTAGTATAATGGCCTATGTCAAGAGTGTGACTAAGGCAGTTTTACATTTCCAAAGACATTGTGCCTCATTCTCAAACATTTTCTGAAGTTTCTTCTGGAAAGAAAAATATCTCCCCCAGATTCATGAACGCCTGTGAATGTGTTCATAACGCCTGTGAATGTGTTCATAAGCAGCAGAAGTGTTCTGAGCTCTGCTCACCCGGATGAGGTCTCTTAAATTAAAAGTGTGTTCTATTGCACCTGGATTTGTATACATAAACGCCCAGCCAGCTCCTTATAAGGGCACGCAACCGTAGTGACGTGTGCAGTTGGAATCGACCGAATCCACCCGAAAGCAACTCGAAAGCGAGTCATGTCAAAGCGGAAAGGGAGCACCGGTCGAGTAAACGCAGAATTAACTTCACGAAATATTGAAATTAAATGATTCACATTGCAAGAACGCGTTGTAAAATGGATCGGGCCGAACTTTTCTGTCTGAGCCCGACCCGCATCCAACAGAGCCCGAGCCCGGCCCAAGCCCGACAGCCATTCAAATATTTTGTCGGAACCCGACCGAGCCCGACGGAATCAATGTCTTAACTGTTCATACTAATCCCACATTTACGTACATTTTTTATGAATAGCCTTGGCTTCAAGAAGGCCAATAAGCATATTGAAAGGAAACGATTCACATTGCAAGAACGCGTTGTAAAATGGTGCAGCTCCTTTAAGAGCAGCAGATGGAGAGGAAAGGGAATTAACCCTGAAGTGAAGAACATGTAATACTTCGGCCCTGGATCATTGAACTAAGTCTCCCCTGAAATCTCCAACTACGGACAGAGACGGACAGAGCAGGAAAGGTTACCAAACGGAAAGATTTAGCCTACACGTCACACACGCTATGCCTAAATAAAACTCACATTATATGCTAAACGAGGCACAACAAACAAGTATTACCATCGAAGATCTTTTTTTTTTTTAAACTTAGATTGAAAATCTACATAGTCCAACCATCGAGGTTTAATCCATGTTGTTGTGGAGAAAGAGGATTGCATCAATCATATTTCATTAAAACTTCACACTTCTTACATTGGACATATTGTACAGCCTAATTAGAATCCACATTGACACTGCATGAAATGTGGGATTTACGACAGTCTCCGACCCTGTGTATTGCCGTAGAAGCCCACATCGGTGTGAAAGCCCCCCCACCCCTTCCCCTTGGCCAGGCCTAGGTTTTGTTATGTTAATTGAATTGACCTGGATTGAACACAACAACCCCCGCCCCGCCAGGGGAGGCACCCCGTCACTGCTTCACTGATTTAAAAAACCTGAAAGTCACAGGTTCGATCCCCACTAGTGGCAACCATGGCCCAAGTTGCTTAACGACTGTTAACGACTCTTAATGACTGTTATCAGAGTAAGCCTGACTCTGTATAATTACATGCCAGAAACGAATCTCAAGAACATTAAGGTGAAATAATAATATATAAGTTAGTAACATTACACATAGCCTAAGTTAAAACTTTTAAACACATACCACCATAAACATGTGAGATAATTCGACAAGAGACATTGAAAGACAGCTAACTCACTGCTTTGCCAAATAAGAGAGATCAACTATATATATCTGGAAACCACTTACAGATTCCGATTAGCTAAATTTGCGTCTGGATGGAAAGGTGTTATCTTTCCCCATCCCACCCATGCTAAGCCATTTCTAGCATAATATGCGATCTACCGTGGAAAACAGAAGGCAGGCGATTTTTTTTTGAATCAGTTCTCACCACACAAAGACGTTGCATCTTTGCTCCTTGAATGTCCAGTGGTGTAGTCCAGTGTATACGCAGGTATACGGAGTATACCCACTTATTTTTCAGTCAGCATTGGGTATACCCACTTCTCAAAACAGGGTGTTTATCCTGTGCTGTATGAATAAATAAAGAGTATACCCACTTCTCCAGGGACCACTACACCTCTATGAATGTCGATATGTAATGGTATGGTGTTATTGAAACTTACTACGTGTAAAAAAGACTAGAAATTGAACGTTTATTATTTCAGGTAGGCGCATACCTACGTGACAAAAAAACTGTTTCTGTTTCTGACTCGAGTCTAAAGTTTCTAATGTTGCCTCGGGCGCCTTTACGTGAACATAATTAAAACGTCACATAAGTCCACTAAACAATTCCCGATTCGCACGCTCCAGTAACAGAAGAGAAATACCCCAGAGGAGGGAGGAATGATAAACCAGGTACTTGGTCGCACCGACAAGCTAGAACATTACCAGCAAAGGTGGCTAAGCGGTTAGCAACGGCACCATTAGGTACAAAGTACCACTAACCTGAAGAGCGCAGGTTCAAATCTCGAGAAGCTCGCGTAAAATCTACCTGAAAAGTCACAAGTTAGATATTTACGAGTGGCAAACATGTCCCAAGTTGGGAAATGACTATCTCGATATCAGAGTAAGCCCGACTCTGTATAATCACATGCCAAAAGTGAATCTCAAGAACATTACAGAGAGGAAGCTCCGGAATATGAGTGGAACAGCCTCGAAAGTACATTGCAACCCCCGAACTCTGAAAATGAAAGGCAAAGCAAGAATCGTGATAACCCTAAAGACAGAACTCTGAAAACGGTGAGCAAATCAAGAAATGTGATAACCCCGGAGCAAAACCCCAAAGACAGAACATTAATTAAATTATTATCGTGTAGCCTACATTTTAATTTCGTTTTTATGGGGCAATAGCTGTAAATGGGAGGGGATACGTTTTGTCAGTTGAAAGCTGACCTATAGACAGAATCTCATTCCGTCTCATCACAAGACGTTTTAATTCAATTCCTTCTCGTTTTCAACCAATGGCTGCAGCAGGGTGTGTGTGGCTAGACTGCTGACAGTCAATATGCTAATAAGAGCATTTCGCACCTCTGTCAGCGGGAGGTGAGAATGCTAAACACATCGGCCCCCCTCCCCTCGCAGGTTCCTTCCCGGGAATTTCCGTTCGTATGCGGCAGATGGATATTTCGGGGGAATGTACGCGATCAGCCAGGAATGGTGATCATTCGCGGCTGTATCACAGCGTTTACGGGCCCGATAATCTTGCTTTTCGTGCAGTGTGACTACTGTGAATACCCCCATACAGTAGATTTCCCTTTGTTTAGTATCGTTTTGAAACTCTCCAGATGACAGTTTCTCTTTAACTTCCTCCACAAAGTCATTTTGCCACCTGTAATCGCGTTGTCACGGCTAGGACATAAACAAATTCTAGCCACGGGAAGAAGGCTCTATCCTAAATGTGATTTATTTTATTCTCAAAAACGAACTTCTACATATTGTAAAGCAGACACGTTGGCTTCAATATGCGCTTATGCAGAGGAACGGGAGCGAACAACGAGAAGATGCATGACCAGCCAGTACGACTGACAAACAACGACTAATTCATCCCTTTCATCCCTTTCCTGCGGTGAAGTGAAACATAGACGGGCCTCCAGTAAAGAGGAAAAGATGAACAGGGAGTTCTCTGTGCTCATCACACAAACCTTTCTCTTTCAGCGTCCTTAAGAACATGTAAGGGTTCTGTTGGGGTGTTTGTTTCCTCCGGTTTTCAAATGAAAGGAATTATGTCGCTGCCTGCCAGGCTTGGGCTGCATTGGCTCCAAAGAGTCCTTCTGGTCTTTTTAATGTGAGTGTGGAGGAAAGGCTGGGGGTCTGCTACTGGCACTGTTTGAAGAGCACTGTTCTGTCACGTCTACTGGCACTGTTTAAAGAGCGCTGTTCTGTCACGTCTACTGGCACAGTAGGCACTACTGGGGACAATAGCTCCTTTCTTAAGTGCTTCCACTTTCTCTCTCACTCTCTCTCTCTCTCTCTCTCTCTCTCTCTCTCTCTCTCTCTCTCTCTCTCTCTCTCTCACTCTCTCTTTCTCCATCTCTCTCTCTCTCACTCTCTCTTTCTCCCTCTCACCCTCTCACTATCTCTCTCTCTCTCTCTCTCTCCCTCTCTCTCTCCCTCTCCCTCTCTCATTATCTCTCTTTCGCTCTCTCTCTCACTCTCTCTAGCTCTCTCTCTCTCTCTCTCACTATCTCTCTCTCTCTCTCTCTCCCTCCCTCTCTCTCTCTCTCTCTCTCTCTCTCTCTCTCTCTCTCTCTCTCTCTCTCTCTCTCTCTCTCTCTCTCTCTCTCCCTCTCTCTCTCACTCGTCCGTCTAACACCCGTCAGGTAATGGAAACAGTGGGTCCGAGTGCACAAACACCTTCTCTCTGCAGGAATGACTCAAACCTTGTGAAATGACACACTGTGAACCTACACCCCCAGCCCCTTACACACTCTCACACACACACACGCACACACACACACACACACACACCAACAACACCTTGCCACATGTGTGAAGGTATCTCTATGCATGAGATGGACACAGTCCAGCCCGCTCCATTTTGTCTGGTGTAATCAAGGACCAGAGGAATCTTCCAGCCCCTAAAGTATGCTTAGCCTTCCCAGCATGCACTACACCCAGAAGGCAGCTGGCTCTATGAGAGATCCGGCCCAGATCCAGCCATCTATGATGAGCCCAGATCCAAACCTCTATGATCCAGCCCTCTATGATGAGCCCAGATCCAGCCCTCTATGATGAGCCCAGATCCAGCCCTCTATGATCCAGCCCTCTATGATCCAGCCCTCTATGATGAGCCCAGATCCAGCCCTCTATGATCCAGCCCTCTATGATGAGCCCAGATCCAGCCCTCTATGATGAGCCCAGATCCAGCCCTCTATGATCCAGCCCTCTATGATGAGCCCAGATCCAGCCCTCTATGATGGGCCCAGATCGAGCCCTCTATGATCCAGCCCTCTATGATGAGCCCAGATCCAGCCCTCTATGATCCAGCCCTCTATGATGAGCCCAGATCCAGCCCTCTATGATCCAGCCCTCTATGATGATCCCAGATACTCACAAGATGGATGTCAGATTCAGGCTCTCTCAGGGTAACTGGTAACCATG
>NC_137916.1:31302153-31304653 GCF_963457725.1 Sprattus sprattus | reverse complement strand
CATATGTGGCTCATATAGAAGTCTTTCTCTGGTTAGGCAGGTCTTTAATGAGTTGTGGTTAGTACATGTCATTCCCCATCATGTGTGTGTGTGTGTGTGTGTGTGTGTGTGTGCCTGTGAGCGTGTGTGCGTGTGTGTGTGTGTGTGTGTGTGTGTGTGTGTGTGTGTGTGGCTTTAATGAGTTGTGGTTAGCACATGTCATTCCCCACACTCCATCTCTCTTCATAGAGCAGGCAAGTGGGATCAGAGGTCGACAGGCAGGAGGAAATTGCCTTTTTTGTGCAAAATCATCCAAGAGTGTTCACTCATTTCAACTGCAGCAGTGAGCAGGGAGAGGCTCTTTAAGTCTGACAACAGGTTTTGGTGTGTGTGTATGTGTGTGTGTGTGTGTGTGCGTGTGTGTGTGTGTATGTTTGTGTGTGTGTACATAAGGCAGTGTGAGATTGGCAGTATGTGTGTGCATGTGTATGTGTGTATGTATTTATTTGTGTGGGTTTTTTTTGTGTATGTATGTTCATGTGTATTTGGCTGTGTGTGTGAGAGAGAGACTGCTCTTTGTGTGTACATGTTTATGTATATTTATTTGTGTGTGTGTGAGAGAGACTGCCCCTTGTGTGTGTGTGTGTGTGTGTGTGTGTGTGTGTGTGTGTGTGTGTGTGTGTGTGTGTGTGTGTGTGTGTGTGTGTGTGTGTGTGTGTGTGTGTGTGTGTGTGTGTGTGTGTGTGTGTGTGTGTGTGTGTGTGTGTGTGTGTGTGTGGGTGATGTTTTTTCATCCGTGGCTTCTTATTGATCATGTCCCCGGACGAGGCTTGGCAGGTGAAGGTAGCCCAGGAGACATGTGGAGCAGTCTGTGTGTGTGTGTGTGTGTGTGTGTATGTGTGTGTGTTTGTGTGTGTGTGGAGCAGTGTGTGTGAAAGATATCACCGTGGCCGAGCAGAACGAGATTAGCAGAGGGGCACGGCAGAAAATCATTGCAGGGGGTTTACCCTTGCTGGTCTCCCAGAGATAGGGAGCGCCCGATCAAAACCTGCTATGGGGGAGCTTTCTGAAGGGTGTGTGTGTGTGTGTGTGTGTGTGTGTGTGTGTGTGTGTGTGTGTGTGTGTGTGTGTGTGTGTGTGTGTGTGTGATCATGGTGATAGCACAGCAGATTCTAACCCCACTGTACTGCTACAGTACTGAAGTGGCCGAGTGACACTCCCAGTGTGTGTGTGTGTGTGTGTGTGTGTGTGTGTGTGTGTGTGTGTGTGTGTGTGTGTGTGAGTGTGTATGTGTGTGCTGAGTGACACACTCAGTGTGTGGAAGGGAGAGAAGTCATACGGCATCTGCATTGTGAGATACATGTATAATCCTACTTATATCATATATACATATATTCAGTAGTCAGTTTTTAATTGGGGATTTGAATCAATCAGGGCTAGTTCTGATCACAGGCCTCTGCTCTGCTGTGCTGCTGTGATACTGTGATGTTCACAGGCCTCTCTCTGCTGCTGTGATACTGTGATGTTCATGTGTGTGTGTGTGTGTGTGTGTGTGTGTGTGTGTGTGTGTGTGTGTGTGTGTGTGTGTGTGTGTGTGTGTGTGTGTGTGTGTGTGTGTGTGTGTGTATGTTCACAGGCCTCTGCGGTCATCCACTTCTGCTCTGGACATCAACAGCCCCGCTTAACATGATTGTCTACTTCCTCTTTGTGCTGTAAGGGCAGGCTGTGTCTGTCCTCTGTGTGTGTGTGTGTGTGTGTGTGTGTGTGTGTGTGTGTGTGTGTGTGTCTGTCCTCTCCGTGTGCCCTGTGACCCACTGTGCTGCCTGACTTGGTAAACACCCATGTACTGTACGTTATGTAACTCTGATATACGTTAAACACCCATGTACGTTATGTAACTGTCATATACGTTAAACACCCATGTACGTTATGTAACTCTCATATACGTTAAACACCCATGTACGTTATGTAACTCTCATATACGTTAAACACCCATGTACGTTATGTAACTCTCATATACGTTAAACACCCATGTACGTTACGTAACTCTCATATACGTTAAACACCCATGTACGTTACGTAACTCTCATATACGTTAAACACCCATGTACGTTACGTAACTCTCATATACGTTAAACACCCATGTACGTTATGTAACTCTCATATACGTTAAACACCCATGTACGTTATGTAACTCTCATATACGTTAAACACCCATGTACGTTACGTAACTCTCATATACGTTAAACACCCATGTACGTTATGTAACTGTCATATACGTTAAACACCCATGTACGTTATGTAACTGTCATATACGTTAAACACCCATGTACGTTATGTAACTGTCATATACGTTAAACACCCATGTACGTTATGTAACTCTCATATACGTTAAACACCCATGTACTGTACGTTATGTAACTCTCATATACATTAAACACCCATGTACGTTATGTAACTCTCATATACGTTAAACACCCATGAACGTTACGTAACTCTCATATACGTTAAACACCCATGT
>NC_137916.1:31294653-31297153 GCF_963457725.1 Sprattus sprattus | reverse complement strand
AAGAACAGCCCACTGAGCCAACTACACACAAACACACACACACACACACACACAAACACACACACACACACACACAAACACACACACACACACACACACACACACACAGACACACTGAGCCAACTTATTGACCTGCGACAGTTTCACACTGAGATCTGCAATCTGTTGCATTTAGTTTTATAGCTCGCAGACATGATCAATTTCCTCACCGCATGAGACCATTTTGGACCAGTGACTACACAGCTTTCCCCTCAGAAGGTTGTTATGTGGTGTTAAATAGACACGTCTGTTATCATTTTCAATGTATTCATGATGTCTGTTCTGTTTTTAAGGCGGCAGCTGTTCTCTTGGCTCTGCCCATCTCTTTTTCTGTCTGGCTCTGTTTACCTCATGTGTGTGTGTGTGTGTGTGTGTGTATGTGTGTGTGTGTGTGTGTGTGTGTGTGTGTGTGTATGTGTGTGTGTGTGTGTGTGTGTGTGTGTGTGTGTGTGTGTGTGTGTGTGTGTGTGTGTGTGTGTGTGTGTGTATGTATGTGTGTGTGTGTGTGTGTGTGTGTGTGTGTGTGTGTGTGTGTGTGTGTGTGTGTGTGTGTGTGTGTGTGTGTGTGTGTGTGTGTGTGTGTGTGTGTTGCTGTCTCTGTTTACCTCTTTTTTTTCTTTTTTTTCTTCTTCTTCTCTGAACCTTACTTCACCCTCTGATGCTGGTCGCTTTCTCAGAGTTTCTGCCTCACGCTCGTGACCCGTTAGATGACATCTCTCCACTCTTGTGTGCAGGGAAGTGCAGTGTTGCAGTCACTACCCTCTTGAACTTCACATCTGCTCTAGTCTTTATGGGAAAAGATGGGGTGAGAGGTCAGGAGGTGTGATGGGAAGAGAGGTGGACTCTGGATGCTACAGACTCGACAAAGGAGAAATGGATACATACTTGGTGCTGAGTGTGTTTACACTCTGAGCCATTCAAGTCTACTCAAGTTATTGCTTCTTCTGTCCGAACACAATGTGCGTGACCTCACTTCAACAGTTTGAAGCATTTTGAAAAGGAAATGTAAATTGACCAGTGGAATCCTTCACCAGATCTTGTAAAGACGTGCATCAGAAAAGGGGCCAGGAAATTGAATGTGTGTATAATCGTGGCACTTCGAGTGGAGTGAAGCCTCTGCAAGGACATGGCATTGAATGTATCATTGATGTTGTTCACAACAAGGTTAAAAGAAATCCATGAGACCCTTAAAGGCCTCATCAGTCCAACCAATCCATAGGAAAAGTCTGGTGTATAATTTACTAGCGTGTTACTACTTCTGTTCACACACATATACAGTATAAGGGTTATGTGGTCGAGCCACATATTTCTCACTTTAATAGATCTAATATCAGGTGATGTTATTGGGTATTGGTGTTCAAAATCACATTTAAACTAAAGACCTGTCCAGACTTGCCTGCCCGGCAATAAACCCAATGGCCTCTCCTGCAGTAGCCTACCCATCAGAACAGTGGTGTGGTTACTATGGCTACTAGTGGTCAACTCTTTGGTTGGAGGCAGTGGTGTAGTGGTCCCTGGAGAAGTGGGTATACTCTTAATTTGCAATTATTCTTAAGCAGGCCATACAGGCAACACAGGATAAACACCCTGTTTTGAGAAGTGGGTATATGCAATGCTGACTGAAAAATAAGTGGGTATACTCCGTATAACTGGGTATACCCTGGACTACACCACTGGTTCAAGGTCAGTATGTTTGTTAGGCTGTCAGTTCCTTCTGTTGTAGTCTTGAGTGTAAGCTCTTTAGACCGTTTAGCCTTTTCTGCCATGTGATCAGACAGCGTGACATCTCTTGAAACTGGAGTGAGCCCCGATGATTGCAAAAGAGTTTGTTCTTGAGTACATCTTGTGTAATCAGCTAATCATTAGCTTAAGTATTTATTTTTGGAGCTGTTGCGTTCAGAAGTTTTCATAGAAGTATTTGCTCTGTCAAAGTCTGGAAGGCAATGTCTCTATCACACTATATGAACCACTCCCATCAAAGCCTTGCTTTTCAACACATGGTTACCATGACAACCCAGTTAGGATGTTTTAGGCTTGAACTGATCCGGCTCAGATCTGGCCCGGATCCGGTTGAATGTAACTGTCCAATACGTGAGAAGCTCCTGGTGACCATCTACTGAAATCAGTCCAGCACCGTTTTCCTCTCTGTGTCATGTTTCACACACTGAAGCATGTCATTGAAATAACTACAACCAAGTGCACTCTTACCCAGCACCCATACAGAACAGCACGTTATTCTGCGTCAGGAAACTAGGACTGAGAACCGTGTGTGTGTGTGTGTGTGTGTGTGTGTGTGTGTGTGTGTGTGTGTGTGTGTGTGTGTGTGTGTGTGTGTGTGTGTGTGTGTGTGTGTGTGTGTCTGTGTGTGTGTGTCTGTGTGTGTGTGTGTGTGTGTGTCTGTGTGTCTGTGTGTGTGTGTGTGTGTGTGTGTGTGTGTGTGTGTGTGTGTGTGTGAGTGTGT
>NC_137916.1:31282090-31291953 GCF_963457725.1 Sprattus sprattus | reverse complement strand
AGAGAGAGAGAGAGAGAGAGGGAGAGGGAGAGTGAGAGAGTGAGAGAGAGAGAGAGAGAAGGAGAGAGGGAGAGGGAGAGGGAGAAGGAGAGGGAGAGAGTGAGAGAGAGAGAGAGAGAGAGGGAGAGGGAGGGGGATTTCCTTTGTGAGCTTCCATCTCACTGAATGTAACACATGCTATCATCCCTGTCTACATTTAACACACGTAGGTATATAACTATTATTTTCACAAAACAGTTAGAAAAAGGGGCTCTACAGCTATTCCCGTTGAAATAACCCTGATTAATTCCGGGTTTGTTTTATAAGGGCTATTCCATTTAGAGAGTTCTTTGGTGGCGATGAACAAACACAGTGCTTAAGATACCGAATAGAAAGACATTGGCAAAAAAAAGACAACTTGCAAGTGTTGTGTCGTTTGACTGCGAGCTCTTTATTTTGAAAAGCATACAGGAAGGAAACAGGTGGAAGGTCTAACTTTGACATAACAAAGACAGTGACAGTGACAGATATGCTAACTTATACAGGGGAGCTAACACATGGATGAATTGATAACAGTCATAACAAACTAACTGAAATGAGCAGAGGACCAGTATGGTGCAAGCCGCCTGACCAGTCGTACCCACTGACTGACCAAATGGCTCGTCAGCTTACAAGAAACTTCTTCTTTTGCCCTGAGGACTGATGGGATGCCTCTCCCCAGCAGTGGGTGTCATAAAACCTCCTCTCCGGTATCAGCAAGAGATTACAGCAGTTCACGCAGGTTGTAGAAGAAGTCCATGCCAGGCGCATCCCTCACCTCTGGCTCTGGAGGACACCATACGCACACACACACACACACACACACACACAGGCGCACCTCTGGCTCTGGGGGTTGCCCCGAACACTAAATCCACAGGAGTCCACAGCGACCGCCATCCCAGTGCCCCCATGGTTGAAGAAGCGTCGCTAGAGTGCCCTGTGGAGTGATGAGAACGAGGGCAGATTACCTATTGGCTGCCCTTAGAACACAGATGATTGAGAGCCCTTTGGGCTGCCCCTTCACACACACACACACACACACACACAGACACACACACACACACACACACACACACACACACACACACACACACACACAAACACACACACACACACACACACACACACACACACACATGGAACACAGATGATTGAGTGCCCTTTGGGCTGCCCCTTCACACACACACACACACACACACACACACACACACACACACACACACACACACACACACACACACACACACACACACACTCACACACACACACACATGGAACACAGGTGATTGAGGTTCCTCTGGGCTGCCCCTTCATGCAGTACATCATGAAGATGTGCCCTCTAGAGCAAGAACATTCAATAACCTGCCTTGATCTTCCTAGTGGTGAAGAAGTGATGCAGTGCCCTGTAAGGTGCCCTAATAATCAATAACCCTGTAAGGTGCCCTAATATTCAATAACCTGCCTTGATCTTCCTAGTGGTGAAGAAGTGATGCAGTGCCCTGTAAGGTGCCCTAATAATCAATAACCCTGTAAGGTGCCCTAATAATCAATAACCTGCCTTGATCTTCCTAGTAGTGAAGAAGTGATGCAGTGCCCTGTAAGGTGCCCTTATAATCAATAACCTGCCTTGATGCCCTAATAATCAATAACCTGCCTTGATGCCCTAATAATCAATAACCTGCCTTGATGAGTGTCTTACTAGGCATCCTCACCGTGATGATCACTATGGGTGCCCATATGATGTCCTCACCGTGATGATCACTATGGGTGCCCATATGATGTCCTCACCGTGATGATCACTATGGGTGCCCCTCCATTGGAGAAGTGTGCCGTTATGAATTCCCCCTACGCTGCCCCTCCATGCCAGAAGAGTGCCCTTCACAGTACAGGAAATGAAAGCAGTGCTGTAAAGGGCACGCCTACATCTGAGATAACATGATGAAGTGCCCAATTAGCTGCTCCTTTAATGGCCAATTAAATTCCTTTAATGGGAAATGAGCCCCTCCAGTGCATAGAATGGGATGCAGTGCTGTCAAGGCTGTCCGTACGTGAGTGAGAGTGTTGGGAAGTTTCCTAATGGAAGCCCCTCATGTGATGTGGTGCCATATAGGTACTCTTACAATGGGATAAACTTAAGGGTGGCACGGTGGCTCAGGTGCTTGCCCTGCTGCCTCACAGCAAGAAGGTCATGGGTTCAATCCCTGGGGGTGTTGGTACCGGGGGGCAGGTAGTCCCCAGACCTTTAGTGCTCAGGTGGGCTATTCTGTGTGTGTGTGTGTGTGTGTGTGTGCCACCAGTGCTCAGGTGGGCTATCTCCCGGGCCATTCTGTGTGGAGTTGGCATGTTCACAGGGGGTTTCCTCCACTTAGAACCCCAACAGAAAAACATGCAAAGGAACAGAACCACTCGCCCGTCCATCCCTGACCAAGACGGGCGGTTCACTTGACTTGTTCTCCGGGCGTCTAAAGACTGCTCCTGTGTGTGTGTCTGTGTCTGTGTGTGTGTGTGCTAAAGACTGCTAAAGACTGCTCCTGGGGTCCTGGAGGAAGGACAGTCTGGGATAAATGCAGAAGACAAGTTCACGACGACCTCCTCCTGCGTGTGTGTGTGTGTGTGTGTGCGTGCGTGCGTGCGTGCGTGTGTGTGTGTGTCCTGTGTCCCCACCTAATATATGCTTGTGTGTGTTGCTGTGTGTCGTTGTGCCACAATAAAACTGACTGAAGTCAGCCTTGTTCGTTAAAGGTGCCTTTCTTTCGGCGCCCTAAGATGCCCTTCAAAGTGAAAAAAACATGATGAAGTGCTCTTAAGATGAAGGGGAAAAAATCCCTGTGAAGAAAATTAGATGCAGTGCTCTCAAGTCTCCTCTACAATGAGCCCCAGTAACAAAAGACTAGCCCTGGATCTATTCATCTGTCATTCCGATCATGCATACAGTGCCACTTTAAAGTATGTGAACCCCTTGACCACTTAGGAGTTTTCTGTTGTTTTACCATGATTTTTCATTTTTTTCATCACCAATTTTCCATAGAAGGAATGTCAGGTTTATGTTTATCATTTGCCTGTACTTTTTTTAGAGGGAATTGTTTGAGTAGCCAAAAGACTACATGAAACATGGAATTAGTCCATTTCAAAAGTAAGTGAACCCCCAGCTGAATTGGTAAAGTCAAGCAGGTAACAGATTCAGTGAAACTTATTTGGGTGCTTAATTAGTCAATTAAGCAAACCGATCATCTGAGATATCCTTAGGGAAAGGTTTGGGCAACACAGATTAAAAGAGAGAGGAAACCAACCAAACTACTGTAGTGCCAAGGTGTACCCACACAGATCAACAATGCCGAAAGGAAACGAGATATCCGAGAACATCAGGAAGAAGGTTCTGACAGCCAATCAGTCTTGGGAAAGCTATAAGACCATCTCCAAAAGATTCCAGCTCCATCCATCCATCCAAGACAAATAATTTAGAAATGGAGGGCATTCAACATGACCGCATCTCTGCCTAGAAGTGGACGCCCATCAAAACCATCACCAAGAAGCATCAGAAGAAGAATAAATCAGGTAAAAGTCAACCCACACATCACCTCTAACGAGTTTCAGACCTCTCTGGCAGCATCTGGGGTAAATGTACATGGGTCTACAATCAGACGAAAATTGAATAGACATGACTTTCATGATCGGGTTGCTAGAAGGAAGCCTCTGCTCTCAAGAAAGAACAAAACTGCCAGTTTCAACTTTGCCCGAGAGCACTTGGATAAACCAAAGGCCTTTTGGAAGTCCCTTCTTTGGATGCTTCTTGGTGATGGTCTTGATGGGCGTCCACTTCTAGGCAGAGATGCGGTCATGTTGAATGCCCTCCATTTCAAAATGATTTGTCTTGGATGGATGGATGGAGCTGGAATCTTTTGGAGATGGTCTTATAGCTTTCCCAAGACTGATGGGCTGTCAGAACCTTTTTCCTGATGTTCTCGGATATCTCGTTTCCTTTCGGCATTGTTGATCTGTGTGGGTACACCTTGGCACTACAGTAGTTTGGTTGGTTTCCTCTCTCTTTTAATCTGTGTTGCCCAAACCTTTCCCTAAGGATGTCTCAGATGATCGGTTTGCTCAATTGACTAATTAATCACCCAAATAAGTTTCACTGAATCTGTTACCTGCTTGACTTTATCAATTCAGCTGGGGGTTCACTTACTTTTGAAATGGACTAATTCCATGTTTCATGTAGTTTTTCGGCTACTCAAACAATTTCCTCTTAACAAGTACATGCAAATGATAAACATAAACCTGACATTTCATCTAAGGAAAATTGGTGATAAAAAAATGAAAAATCATGGTAAAACAACAGAAAACGCTTAAGTGCTCAAGGGGTTCACATACTTTCAAGTGGCACTGTATGTATAGGCGTCAAAAATAATATGATGTCATTGATCAAAAACAATTATGTTTTTAAGTAGAAGATTCTAATTCACACTACTTGGCATGCATGCATTTTGTGTGACCGAGAGAGAAGTCAGGCATAAAGATTTTCTCATAATGGAATAGCGAAAAACTCTTAGCTGCCTGGTGTTGTTCAGTACCTAACAAACCCTTTAACTAACTCACACTGCCAGGGTTTTTCTTCTAGTCATTCCACCTCATAAAGGGCTACAGGGGATAAGAGGACCCCCTTTAATCATCTGACAGTGTGGAAACCCCTGGCCAATCAGGCGCTGTCTCTACAGAGATCACTTTCAGACTTTAAGCTGATTGGCCAGTGTTTCTCCTCGAGTCTACAGAGATCACTTTCAGACTTCAAGCTACTTTGGCAAGTTCTACGCTCACTCTACACGAAGCTGTGAAGCTTTGACATTCAGTCAAATGAAGGGAAATAAAAGCAGCTCCTTAATTTATAATTTTTTTCTTTGGCATTATAATCCCAGCCCTCTTGGTTCCGAGGCTATGATCACACAGCCTTACCTCCAGACTTGGCTTATTGAATAAGAAAAGATCTCATCTCACCACACTTGACCGCTGCTGAGTGTGTGAAGGTGAAGAGCCAGAGAGGAACACAATTGTTGCATGATGCTCATCTCGTGAGCTACAATACAGCACCTCTCTTCAATTAGCACTCAGGGATAATACACACACACAGACACACAGATACACACACACACACGCAACTCTCTCCAATTAGCACTCAGGGGCAAGGGTCTCTTCACCTGAGAGCCTCTACACACACACGCAAATCAGGAAGGACAAATAGCACCTCTGTCTGCTATAGAGCAGGCAAGTCTGATGGCTGTGTTCTATTTCCCAGATGGATGCCTCAAGGACAACTCAGCTGATGTTAATAGAAATGTTCAGCGTGTGGAACATGCATGTAGAAATGTATGTGCACTGTAAAAAAAAAAATGCCGTTGGAAAGAACTGGCAGCTGTTGTTGCCAGAATAATTCTGTAAAAAATATATCCACCTGTAAACCTCTATACAGAACAACATGTAACTTTAACATTTTTAAACCTGTATATTCAACATTGGACTTGAGCAGTATTTACATCACTGCTATGCTACACTAGCCTGGATACCAGCCCAAACCCCACCCACAAAAATTTTGGTCAGGGAGATTTGGTCTGACTCTGGGCCTCGTTTCCCGAACGCGCACTTAGCCTAAAAAGCACTTGAAATCGCTCGTAAGAGGATTCCTACGTTGCAGACGGGTTTCCCAACGCCACACTTAGCTTAAGTGTATCTTTCATTGAGAGGAATTCTACGTGTGGTCAGGACCAGTAGTAACTTCACACTTAGCGATTTAATCCACCAGGGGCGTCGTTCGACCGTCGTTCGGAAGAAACGGGAATTAAAAAAAAAAAACATGGCTACTTGAAGCGAGGAATATTTTACATGAATAAAGCTATCTACACAACTTTTTATATGTTTATAATGACTCGGTTTGATCGGAAATGTGCTACGCGACCAATGCAGAGTATTTAGGTCTTGACTGAAGCCTTCAAACAGTAGTTTGATGGCACATTTAGTGCTTATGCCACCACTCCATTGGCTTATATGGTAGCTTTCTAGCTAGATGGTTGTATATATTGTAGAAGAAATCCAAACGATGTTTCTGTGTATAGCACATCATGAGAATGTCATTGTTTCACCTGCCTATTCCCATCAAAATAGAAATAAAGAATATTGAGTATTTGAAAATAAAGATTAGGCTATACAAAACTAGTGCAGTGCCCGTAGGAATTATGCATTCTGTAGTGTTAGCAGACGTAGGGCTGTTGGGTAGTGTAATGGCAAGACATATTTGCACTCCACATAGGTACAGGTTACACTGAAGTATTATTGTGATGCATGTTTCCTTTTCATTAAGAAATGTGCTAATGGTAGCCTTTTTGGAGAGTTACCAACAAATAAAGTTTGAGATTATGTAGTGGATGCAGTTGAATATACTGTAGATGTCAACGTTGCTGTCTAAACTATAAACTAAATGTCATAAAGAAAGACATTATTTAAAATGAAGTTATGGTTGAAATAGGATCACTTCTTTATTGTAAGGGTAAGTGTAGGGCAAGAATGGTCATGCAGTTGGACTCAAATGTAGGTTAATTTTATTGAATGTATGTAGCCTACTGTACTGTATGACTTCGATGATGCTAGCTTTGACAGCCCACTCTCAGACAGATCGTAATAAATGTCCTTACAATGGGAACACAGTTTAAATAGGCTTCTCTGCTGGAGATGGCGTTACTATCCCCGCCCCGAATTTAGTGCACATTGCACGTTCGATGCACGCATAGGCTAGCTAATTTCACAGCAATTAACGTAAACAGGTTAACCTGACGTAAACAGCTCCTAAGAGCTACTTAAGAACTCGTGCACGTTGCGCTCGTGCACCTGACTTTAAGTTGATGGTTGGGAAACCCTCGTAAGTAGAAAGAGTTCGGCCGTCAACGATGTCGCGAAAATCCACGTAGAACGTTAAGATACATCGTTATCGGGAAACGAGGCCCTGAGCTAGTTAGGAGAGAGTTTCATCGGACAGATAAAGCCGGACCAATCAAATTGTCAGGGCGGGCTTTATACGATGATGGACAGATTACAAGCAGTAAATTCGAAATCCTCCAAAAGATGGCGGCGTATCCGGCTTGTAAGTGGGACATACAGTATTTTATGTAAATTATGCTATCTACACAACTTTTTTTATGTCTACATTGACTCGGTTAGTTGTATATGTGCAACACGAATGTTGCCGAGGATTGTATGTCTTAACTGAAGCGCTCTAGACCATTATTGTTAGGTCATTGCTAACGCGTAAACCAAAAATCCATTAAAATACATGGTAGCTAGCTATAGCCTTGTTGCTAATTAGTAACGTGAGCAGGCATATCTCAACAGATAGCGTATGCTTTTAAAAGAGGAACAGAGAAACACGATCAAGGCATTTGTCTATCGAAAAGATGTTTTTGCTGTCCTTCCTACGGGATCAGGTTAAAGTTTTAATGTATCAAAGATGGTCATACTACGTTGCTCTGATTGGTTCTAGGTATCCAATTGAGCAAAGAGGCATTTTTCCCCCCTGGTTCGTTAAACACGCCCCATAATCACAGCCCAATAGTTCAGTATCAGACTCATATTCTGACTAGAATTATGAGTATGACATCGTCAGGCTAATGCTACACTGTAAAAAAAAAATTCAAGTTCACTGAGAAATACCAAGCAAACAACATTATTTAACTACTTAAATCTCATTATAATACTGTTATACCACTGATTTTTCATGTAGATTCCCCTTAAAAGTACTTATATAATATAATGTATTTTAATGTATTAATAACGGTTTGGACAGTGAAAGCAACATTTAAATACTGCAATTTTATGTAGGCATACAATCCTTTATCTACTGATATTAATCGCAAATATTTGCTTAACTGTAGAATCATTTTGCATCTGTCAGGGTTCACAGGAAAGGACACAACTGCAGACCAGATGCAGACCAAAACTCAGTATTTATTTATTTTATTTATTTATTATTTAATTATTTATTTAAAAGGCACAAACTCAGAATTCCAAAAACACAGAAGACCCCAACTTAGGAGCCCAAGAACGAGCAGGGCAAAAAACATCAAAACATGGAAGTAAGGCAGAGAAGAAATATGGGTGAGAATACAGAAAACAGGACACAGACTCTCACTCACTCTCTCACTCTCTCTCTCTCTCTCTCTCTCTATCTCTCTCTCTCTCTCTCGCTAGCTTTCTGCAGCTCAGTGAGTTGGGGCAAAACACGTTAAGCATGAAATTCTAACACAGCCGTTCATTTTTGCAATCTATGATTTCTGCTGTACAACTTTGATTCAGAACTACTTCAACCCTTCGACCTTGGTAAGAGTTTTCAGGTTACTCTTGCGGTATTGCAACGCTAGAGAACGTAAGGCAGACCACCAAACTACACATACATCACAGGCTGAACCTATTGGTTATAACATGGCTTTAATTAGCATAAAGTTTGGGATTTGCCAACTCAATAGAAGTTTAAAAATACCTATTAAGTTTAACATATAAATATGGTGAGCGATATTATGGTATGGTCTTTGTTTATTTAAGTAAAAAAATGACCTTACAGGAAAGGTTCTTTTAACACCACCATGTTGTCATTTTAACTGCATTGCATTGTGTAAGTTACAGCCATATGTCATTTCTACCAGATCTGTTCCAGGATCATGTGCTATAAGATCACACTTTGATCTGTGTGTTTCTTTTTTTACTTACGCTCTGTGAAAATGAACATGTGAACATGCCCCGAACATGCCCCGTGTCAGCTACAGCTTTATTTGAACTGAAATAAATGAACACATGGAACATTCTAGCCTCAACTTGTAGTTCCAGAACACCAATTACCCCCTCAACCTCGTTCACACACACACACACACACACACACACACACACACACACACACACACACCACCACAGAGACAGGTGTCAGAACTGTCCAGATCCTTCTCTATTTAGACACCGTAAGAATCGTGGACGAGGCAGAGGTTGGGCAGTAAATAACACCCCTTCTGTTTGCACCGCACTGCCCACCATCCGCTTCAGGAGGCCCAGCGGCCATTCCAGGGAGAAGGAGAATGCTGTATATACACACACACACACACACACACACACACACACACACACACACACACACATATCAGGGGGCTCAGGGTCACCGTTAAAAGATCTAAGACGGGAACGGTCTGGTAAGTTGAGAGTGAGAATTTACCGCTGGCGTGACCGTGGCGTGGCGCACCTCTGGGGTGCATAGGTGTTGCAATGTTGTGGTTTAGTGAACGTGTGGCCGGCACCCATAGGTTCATATTTCATGAAGCCAAGAGAAGTGTGTCAGTGAACTATGGCGTTAGTCAACTTCTTTATACGCTGACAGCTTAACAGGCAAGCTCATGCTAAAACACTTGCAAATGACTCGTAAACCTTATTTCTTTTTTTTAACAAAACAAAACAAAAGATTCTTTACAAGAGCGTACACACAGGCATGTACCTAGCTACCACATACATACATACTACACAGTTTACAATGGTACTTTACATTGGCAATATGACCACCAGGACTGTGAAGCAAAATAGCCCAAAAAGATTGGTCGTGTTAGTCATTGACATGCATACTTCAGTTTCAAAACAAACTGTGACAACCCTTGCTGAAATATTTGTTCTATTTGAATTGATTGTACATGTATGCTGGGAGATTCCTGAGAGCACATAGATGTACACGTGTCTACTATCTGCCGTATGAAATGGCAATCAAACACTCTTTAGGATACATCTTTCAAATGTACTCTAGTCCCTATTTAGTCTCCTATAGAGAGGTACCA
>NC_137916.1:31259590-31269590 GCF_963457725.1 Sprattus sprattus | reverse complement strand
CCGAATGACACATTATGACAACAGTCATGAACCAGTCATGAACAAAAATAATGTGTATGACATGTGTCATGTCATTCTTATGACAGTGTCATGTCACCCTTATGTAGACGGCTTCAAATAAAGTGTTACCCACATATTTGTGTGTGTTTGTGCATGTGTTTTGAGTCTTCACATATACAGCTACAGTTGCTCCTATGATTATACAGATGTTTGAATAATGTAATCAAGGTTTTTCTCCTTTTTAGGACACAACCTAGCTCTTAATAAACAGAGAGTAATTGTCTTGCATGGATGGTGGCCCATGTGGATCAAACAGGTCCCACACGGGCAGGTGGTCTGGCGTGTAGACACTGACCCCTCAAAGACATGGAGGAATGTGAGAAATGCAGAGTCCACAATGTGTGTGTGTGTGTGTATTTATGTGTGTGTGTGTGTGTGTGTGTGTGTGTCGGAAATGCAGAGCCCCCTCGACTTACGTTCCGTTCCCCAGCGAGGGGGCCAAGGGATCCTGAATCCTGTTGTCAGGGCGACGGCAGGGGGAGATGTGATTGACTGCAGCCAATCCCCTCTGACAGCACAGACACACACACACACACACACACCATGTCTGCTCTGGGTAGATGGAAGGAAGGAGGGAGACGATGGAGCAGGGTGTACAGGGTGTGTGTGTGTGTGTGTGTGTGTGTGTGTGTGTGTGTGTGTGTGTGTGTGAGTGTGTGTGTGAGTGTGTGTGTGTGTGTGTACAGGGAGAGATAAATCATTAGGATTTAGGATGTTGTCACTGTCAGACTTCAAGACAGAATCAGCTTTTCCATTGATGCTGACCTCTAACGCATCCCGCACACTCAAACGCTCATAGGCAAACACACACACACACACACTTCCATACAGATATAAACAACCACGTGTACATACATACACACACTCACATACATATGCCCACAGGCACACACACACACATACACTTGTACACATGGCCACCAAATTCACAAAAGGTAAAAGCTTTATAGTTACAGTTGACACATTGATCTCAACTCAACTCAGCCGTCACATTGGTTTCAACTCAACTTAAGCTTTAGTGAATGATATGTCCCCTGTGTGTGTGTGTGTGTGTGTGTGTGTGTGTGTGTGTGTGTGTGGGTGTGTGTGTGTGTGTGTGGGGGGGTGTGTGTGTGTGTGTGTGTGTGTGTGTGCGCTCTGAGAGGCACTGTTCAAGCCCATTTCACCAACTTTGATGACTTCCTTTCACCTCTCTCCATGGTATTCCTTTGGTCGTCTAAGCTTGGTGACATTTTGAGTGTTTAAAGAATGGCACACAGTAGGAATGGGTCGTCAAATACTGAAATTTGACTGCGTTCCCTCTGTCTGGAAAGTAAGCCTACCTCACAGCTGCTTAATGGCATTTACTGCAAAAAAGGTTTCTGGAAAAGTTTCTGCAGAAGTTGATCACATAATACTGCTCTATACCCAATATACTACTATGGATAGATATGTGATCCTATGGAGAGAGCTAGCTTATGGCTACATGATACAATGTGATCCTATGGAGAGAGCTAGCTCATGGCTACATGATATGATGTGATCCTATGGAGAGAGCTAGCTCATGGCTACATCATGATATAATGTGATGCTATGGAGAGAGCTCATGGCTACATGATGTGATCCTATGGAGAGAGCTAGCTCATGGCTACATGATATGATGTGATCCTATGGAGAGAGCTAGCTCATGGCTACATCATGATATAATGTGATGCTATGGAGAGAGCTCATGGCTACATGATGTGATCCTATGGAGAGAGCTAGCTCATGGCTACATGATTGAGTGTGATCCTATGGAGAGAGCTAGCTCATGGCTACATGATATAATGTGATCCTATGGAGAGAGCTAGCTCATGGCTAAATGATATAATGTGATCCTATGGAGAGAGCTAGCTCATGGCTACATGATATAATGTGATCCTATGGAGAGAGCTCATGGCTACGTGATATAATGTGATCCTATGGATAGAGCTAGCTCATGGCTACATGATATAATGTGATCCTATGTGCATCTGGCATAACATAAGACGGATCCAGTGAATTGAACGTGTTTAAAAAAGCAGAGAAGTCAATTAAATTGGTCAAAAATACATAGAAAAGTATCTATTCAGCACTTTGCTGATAGCACCATATGCTTTATCTCAGTGCAGATTAGCAGTACTAGCTGATAGCACCATATGATCTATCTCAGTGCAGATTAGCAGTACTAGCTGATAGCACCATATGCTCTATCTCAGTGCAGATTAGCAGTACTAGCTGATAGCACCATATGCTCTATCTCAGTGCAGATAAGCAGTACTAGCTGATAGCACCATATGCTCTATCTCAGAGCAGATTAGCAGTACTAGCTGATAGCACCATATGCTCTATCTCAGTGCAGATTAGCAGTTCTAGCTGATAGCACCATATGCTTTATCTCAGTGCAGATTAGCAGTACTAGCTGATAGCACCATATGCTCTATCTCAGTGCAGATTAGCAGTACTAGCTGATAGCACCATACACTCTATCTCAGTGCAGATAAGCAGTACTAGCTGATAGCACCATATGCTTTATCTCAGTGCAGATAAGCAGTACTAGCTGATAGCACCATATGCTTTATCTCAGTGCAGATAAGCAGTACTAGCTGATAGCACCATATGCTTTATCTCAGTGCAGATAAGCAGTACTAGCTGATAGCACCATATGCTCTATCTCAGTGCAGATAAGCAGTTCTAGCTGATAGCACCATATGCTTTATCACAGTGCAGATAAGCAGTTCTAATGGACCCTGAGTGACCAGTACTAATGGACCCTGAGTGTATGATCTACACCTCTGCAAAGTAATGCAAGTGTGTGTGTGTGTGTGTGTGTGTGTGTGCACGTGCGTGCGTGCGTGCGTGTGTGTGTGTGTATCAGTAATGCAAGTGTGTGTGTGTGTGTGTGTGTGCGTGCGTGCGTGTGTGTGTGCGTGTGTGCGTGTGTGTGTATCAGTAATGCAAGTGCTGAGCTCTTGGATAGATGGCCCTGCATTATGAATTGCCCTCTGACATCTTAATAACAGTTTCACTTGCTCACTGCGTGTTAGTAGAAGCCCCAATGAGAGGGTGTGTGTGTGTGTGTGTGTGTGTGTGTGTGTGTGTGTGCGTGTGTGTGTGCGTGTCAGTAGAAGCCCCAATGAGAGGGGAAATGACTCTTTTGGCAAATGTGTGTTACAGTGAGGAGAGTAGAAGAGACGCTTAGCATATTAGGTGAAAGCTTCCTAATACATCAATTAAAAGGAATTAAATAACTAATACAGTAATGCACTTGTCAGGTGACTAAAAATTGGCATCCAAAAGTACTTTTCTTGTTGGGTTTAGCCATCTAGCGGCCCTCTATATACATGCATGAGCTCTGACTTGCTCTACCTGGTGTTTGCAACTCCTTTACATTAAAAGGAAGCTTTCACTGAGGACAATTAACCACCAAAATCGGTCCACTATTGAGTTAGAATGCTGCAACTGCAAAACAGCTATGCAATGTTATCCCATTGGGGCAACTATCCTTGTGTGTGTGTGTGTGTGTGGGGGGGGGGGGGGGGGGGGGCGCAACTATCCTTGTCAAAGTAATTACGGCTTCTATAGTTCTATTAGTTTAAATTTCAGTTTATTTAGGAAATGACTGTAGATATCATATTGTACAATTTCTTTACAGTTACTGAGGTAAACAGACACAGAGGTATCTCTGCAGGGATCCTTTGTGTGTGTGTGTGTGTGTGTGTGTGTGTGTGTGTGTGTGTGTGTGTGTGTGTGTGTGTTGGATCTCTGTAGATCTCATTTCCATGCAGTCAGACACCTATAATTGTATTATGAGACTGTAAGTGGCGGGGGAAAGTGGTTTACTTTGATGTGGCTGCATGCCCCCTGGGATTTCAATGTATGTAATACTGGAACGATTTAGATGTTTGTTGTCCATTTTTTTTTACCCAAAAAGATGGAAAAAAGGGCCCAGGTTTAAAAAAAAAAATCCTGACGTTTTCCTCTTAAGCTTAACTAAATGTACAGTTTGTAGAAAGGAAGAGTTTGGGGTATACTTATTGCAGTAAACATATTGAAAACCTGACTCTTTTAGTTCTATTTCAAAGTTGCTAATCTACTTCATCTCATTAAAAAAGAAAAAGTAGCGATTGTAACATCATTATCTATCAAACAACGCAGTTCTAAGCAGGAGCGTTTATAATGGAAAATGTGTACTTTTCTGATACCACTGGCAACAAAATAAGCAGTCTGGGGTACAGTACGGACTGCTGGACTAGTTATTCGTGTTCGCTCATTTAATAGTGTAAATAATCACAGCGTGTGACCGTTGTGTAGATCAATATAAGCTTACTTCACCGTGTCATTATTAAGAACACATTACGCAACCAAATATGGAAGCTATACTGAGGGGCTTCGTGTAAATATGAAACGAACTCGACCGCGATCGGGGTTCGCTCCTACTGAAATATATGTTTTCAATATGGCCGGATCTAAAACAACCGACTGCAATACTAAACAAAACAGGTGCAAAAGTTGTCAAAGTACGCGACTCAGCTGAAATTTCGACTGCAAATAATGCTTTCATATGGGAAGGACATTGCTTTCCTTTGCGCACAGACTCTGGAGTGTCCCCTGATCCAGCCAGAGGTCTAGCTCCCTTCCCCGAGAGTAAAGAATTTGCCAAAGCTCCTTTGAAAGCAAAACGAGTCAGTAATCAGCCTCGAGAGCAAGTGAAGTTTTGACCAGCACGATACACGTTAATGGACGTTGGAACGACGAATCCATTTTCAATGCCAGGAGCGCTGCCGCTGCGACCCTTACGACTAAACCAACCGCGTGCTGTGCTGGTGATGACGCGTGCATGTTTCGTTTGGATGGTCCTCGGTGTCCACATGCGCTCAGCAGCGCACGCGACACCACAGAGCACCGCGGTTCAGTCGTATCGCTGACCGCCAGTCGGACGGCGTCAAACCGGTTTGCCGAGCGCGAGCTGCCAAGCCAGTACCTGCCTATTATTCTGCTTAAGGAAGGAGAGAAAAACAAATCACTTATTCGGATCTTCGGATTGGTATTTCTGTTTGTTACATTTTCCAACAGTATGTACTCACAGAAACAACTGCTTTTGCATGGGACCATTGGACGCCTATCAAGCCCATAAAAAAAAAAATGATTTGCCAGCAAGTGCATTTAAGAGTATTTAAATAACTTGGGGTTCTCTTCGACGAGGACTATTACTCCTACGGTGGATGTGACTGGTCTTTGGGAAGAGCGTGTGAGTCTATGCGCGTGGGTTTGTCGAGGCGGGAGTGTATGGAGGGACAGTCGTAGACGTCGACATCAAGAAACTGCCCCCCTGAAGTTAACTGGAACTGAACTGCCGCTTGGAAGTCAGCCTTGGACAAACGAATGCGATGAAATAACCTCCCATCCGTACACTGTCTTTTATTCAGTGAACAGGCACGGAGCGGTGGTGCTGAACCCCTGCGCACAGGGAGGAGAGCTGAGACAACTGCCCAGGAGCACTATGGCATCTTTGCCCATTTATTGTGGATGAACAGTACTCTAACTGAAGTTGGAGTGAATGTACCATCACATTATTTAACGGAGAAGTTAATTGACGGTTAATGTTTGACTTCACCGTAATACAATTTAGAACAAAATCCTCAATGCCTCTTCTGTCTTTGTGGTCTAAGGGATCCCGTAAAGAATAAACTAATTTAAGCTTTACACCCAGTGGCTACAAAAGGCACATCATAATGGCATTAGATTGCGGGCGAGGAGAAGCACGAATAGCATCCATTTCTAAGTCATCTTTCCAGAAGAGAGGCGTGTGACCGCATCGCCTCCGCTTGGAGCGCCGGGCATATTGGATCTTGGAGAGTAAAATCAGCGTAACCCGAAGAGGGACGAGGAGGGCTGCACTTTGTGGAACATATCTACTCTGCAAAATAATCCGGAAAAATGTATCCCATATTCACCCTGCAGGTGAGTTCCAGATGAGAAACTATAGTAATCAATAATCATTGTATTTATTGTTCTGAGTTCAAATCACATGCTGCCAAAACAGCGCGATATGCAACTGTAAAGTGAAACGTACCTGCCGCGGGGTTACACTTCAAGCATGACAGACTAATGAGGCAAACGACAGGTTGTGTTCACCTGAAGATAACACTTTCTCCCTTGTACTCAGCTGTTCTGTCAGCTTCAGCTTTCACTGACTTTAGTGTAGCCCATAGGACATGTGTCAACAGGAATGTCCACATTTCACTCAACTAAAAGAGAAGGATGCGTCATTCAACCATAGTCTGAGATGAATCCCTTAAAGCATTAAATAGCGGCGGGCTATGACATGCGTTTCTAACTTTCACATGTTTTTGTATATGTTCGGAGAAAATGCTTAAGGTGCTCAACAAAACTGTGTATACAGATATCCTGCGCCAATCATTCCGGAATAGTTGTCATCCCTATTTCATCCGCTTTGTAGCACAGAAAATTCCTGAAATTTGAACGGCGTTTAGAGTTGGATTGTAACCGTTAGAGATAGTGACTCAGCATCCCGCTTGTAGGCGTGCGAGAGAAGTTGTTGACTCAAAGCACAAGATTCTGGAAGAGGTCTTATCTAGTGTGTTTGCTAAAATTGCCCGGGCTCCCGAGTCTCAGCACAAGAGCATAAATTATGTTCAAGGTAGCAGCCTGGCTCCTGGGTAGCGGAGGAGCTCGTGATCCTTTGACTACGACACTATGTAGCCTAAATCAGCGTCAAGATAGCAGCGTGCTCCTCCAGTCTCAGACTTCCTCGCTCATTCGAGAGTAACCTAGATATAGGAAATAGGTTCCTGGTGGTAGTTAGGTTTTTTATCAAAATGTAAGATACAAAATCACTGACACAGAAAGAGACCTGTTCATTTTAAAACAAACAAAAAAAATTCTTGTGTTTTACTTGTAAAATACACAATCTGAACAGGATCGGATGGAATAACCTGTATTATGAATATCAAATCTACAAATATCATAAAATGACATAGGTCTACAGCAGGAAGCATGGCAATTTAGTTAAGGATATTTGTGACCTTTGCTAGCTATATTACAAAACAATTAAAAATGCTTGAGAGTAACATCCATTACAAGCTAACGTCGAAATTTGGCTTTGAAATGTTTCGTAGGCGTAGTGGTTGCCTACAGTACATAAGCTGTTTTTTTTTTATCAATGTGTGAAACGTAGGCTAGCCTATTAATATGAAAGAAATAGCATTCATCATGGCCAGAGTAGGCCTACGTATATTTTAACACGTGTCATACAATTGCCTTTACTCCAGAGGCTGTTTTGAACGTTTCTAGCAGATAATGGCCTAACGACCATTGATTTGTTTTACCGAATGCTGCCAGTTTACACACGAGCCACCTGCTGCTGCCAATGTGCGTCTGATGAAGGAAGGTGCTACGCTCGCGCCGTCCCTGACCAGTCTCACGCACACGCAGCGGACTCGACATAACTAGTCTGTGCTGAATTAAGGATGCACTCGCCTCGATAGAGAAGTTCTCAAACACATATTTTTTTATCCAGTTGTATTTCGCTTCAAAGTTTATTTTTAGACCTAAAACAAAAATACCGAGGTCCGGACCTCCGCGACGTCATAGCTGGTGACGGGGATGATTCTAGGCGCTCTTTGCTGCAAAGCAAAACGAAACGAGTCCAGTGGGGAGAAATGACACAAGGAGCCAGATGTCATCAGTCCATGTTTCATCTCAACCAACATGTAGCCACGCTGGCTGGCTGTCACATGCAGTGGTCTGTCTGCAACAGTATTTTAACAAGGCACTGACATCAGTTTCACGGCTTGTCTCCAAACCCCAAACAAAGCTTGAAGCCATGGCAATCATTTCAGAGTGCCTACATATTAGAAAATAACTATAATAATACAATAAAATTAAAAACGAATTTAAATATTAACATAAGCATAACAGAAAAGATTCAACACAAGGCCAGAAATGCCTTCCTGAATAAAAAAGTCTTAAGTCCAGCTTTAAAGGAATCCAGCATCTAGTCCAGCTTGAAGCCATGGCAATCATGTCAGTATTTCAGCTGTATGCCCAGATACGCTAGAGCCAGACAATCACTTTCTATTCGATATGTGACGATCAGAATGCAATTATACAGGACAGCAGAGACTGGACTCACGGGAACAGTGGGTGGAAGAGTGTGATGTGGATAAAAGAAATGTGTTTATATGTCAACACTAAAGGAAAGGGTTTTTGTTGCTACTCTAAACTTTGATTAGTTGTTGATGCATACTGTGCTATTTTGCTGGGTCTGCGTGTGTTCACTGTTGCTGGGTTTGTCTGTATGGGACAGTTGTGAGTTGGAGCTTAACGTTCAGGTGTATGCTTCTTTAAGGTGCTACGTACTGTTTCTATTCTAATTCTATTCTGTTTCTATTCTAATTCTATTCTGTTTCTATTCTAATTCTATTCTGTTTCTATTCTAATTCTATTTTTGGCCCTCACTTAAATGAGGTGTGGTCCCCGAGTAATTTGACAATGATTTAGTTGACATCCAGTCACTTGAGGTGAGGTAACTTCACAGCCTGTGGGGAGACTGGAGGTGGCTATGGGCGGTTGCTTGCATGTGGCAGTGATTGACAGGTGGAGGTGGCTCTGTGTGTGTGTGTGTGTGTGTGTGTGTGTGTGTGTGTGTGTGTGTGTGTGTGTGTGTGTGTGTGTGTGTGTGTGCTTGCATGTGGCAGGTATTGACAGGTGGCCTCCAGGGTAGATTGAGGCTGAAATCAAACCACAGCGTCTGACTCAAGCAGGAGGAACCAGAAATACAGAGTGCTGGCTCAGATGCTTCGTGGAGTGTGTACGTTTGTGTGAGTGTGTGTGTGTGTGTGTGTGTGTGTGGGGGGGTGTTCTTGTGAGTGCAATTTTGAGTGTATAAGATCTGTGAGTGTGTGTGTGTTGGGTTGGGGAGTGTATAAGATCTGTGAGTGTGTGTGTGTTGGGTTGGGGAGTGTATAAGATCTGTGAGAGTGTGTGTGTGTGTGTGTGTGTGTGTGTGTGTGTGCTTCGTAAACGTACCACACTACAAGGCCCTTGCATGCTTCTAAAGGGAGCATGAATTGCTAGGTGCTTACGCGTTGCGTTGGGGGTGCTGACAAGCAATTCACACCCAGAACAAAAGGCTTGCGTAAAATGGCGCAAGTCTAGAAAAAGGGGCCGACGCACGCAAGACGTGAAAAGTCGTGCAAGGGGTGCGCAAGGGGCTTGCGCGGCTTCTTGCGCTTGCGCTTACGTAACTGAGCATAAATCAGCCTTAATGGCTCTGGAGGACAGGACTGATGCTTGTATGAAACACAAACTCCTGCAAGTCGTTAAACTTATCTCAACACTTGAGTACGGCTAATTAGCTATCTTTGACATACTTCTCTCCCCCTCCCCCTCTCTCCGTCTCCCTCTCCCTCTCTCCCCCTCTCCCCCTCTCTCCGTCTCCCTCTCCTTCTCTCTCACACTCTCTCTTTCACTCTGTCTTTACCCCCACTTCCTCCTCTCGCTCTCTATCTCTGACTCCCTGTCACAAACACACACACACACACACACACACACACACACAACACACACACACACACACACACACACACACACACACACACACTTTCTCTCTATCTCCACCCCAGCTCCCCCTGCTTTCTCTCTCTTTCTTTCTCCTTCTCCTCTATTCAATTTGTTCCCTCTCTTTCACTTTTGGACTCACATGCCTAAACCAAGTGTTTTGTCCAAACTTTGTGTGACCTGAGCCCTTATACCAACATTTACATTAACATGCAAGCTCCCTTACGGTCATTGGCTCTTGGGACATTGTGTGAGTTCTGGTGAATCTTTAGCCCTTTTTAACCGAAAAATTATAATAATAACATTTTGTTCATTTCAACCTAAACATACTGGAGCTGAGTCTCCACTGTCTCCACTG
>NC_137916.1:31252090-31254590 GCF_963457725.1 Sprattus sprattus | reverse complement strand
TAGACAGAAATGAAAAGTAACAGAAAGCCGCCACAATGGCAGTCTCTTCGTGAGTTTCCCTGCTGAAAAGCCACACATTTCCTCTGTCTAATATGGCAGTTATCAGCTGGCTGTAGAGAACATGGTGGCTTTTTTGGGAAATTTGACATTTTAAAGCTTTGAAAAGCCTTGATGCCTTATTAGTAGTAATTAGATTTGCTCTAAAATGAGTGGAAGGAGACAGTGCTCCAGCGTGTGTGTGTGTGTATGTGTGTGTGTGTGTGTGTGTGTGTGTGTGTGTGTGTGTGTGTGTGTGTGTGTGTGTGTGTGTGTGAGTGTGTGTGTGTGTGTGTGTGTGTGTGTGTGTGTGTGTGTGTGTGTGTGTGTGAGTGTGTGTGTGTGTGTGTGTGTGTGTGAGTGTGTGTGTGTGTGTGTGTGTGTGTGTGAGTGTGTGTGTGTGTGTGTGTGTGTGTGAGTGTGTGTGTGTGTGTGTGTGTGTGTGTGTGTGTGTGTGTGTGTGTGTGTGTGTGTGTGTGTGTGTGTGTGTGAGTGTGTGTGTGAGTGTGTGTGTGTGTGTGTGTGAGTGGAAGGAGACAGTGCTGGATCCTCTGGCAAGAGAGTCTGCATGGGTCTCTATTCTCACGCATGACAAGGCATCCATCCGTGCCCTAATGACTGCCCTTTCTCTTCCGCCCTATTCTTCTTCTCTCTCTCTCTCCATCTCTCTCTCTCTCTCTCTTCCACCCTATTCTTCTTCCTGGCTTCTCTCTCTCTCTCTCCATCTCTCTCTCTTTCTCTCTTCCACCCTTTTCTTCTTCCTGGCTTCTCTCTCTCTCTCCATCTCTCTCTCTCTCTCTCTCTTTCTCTTCCGCCCTATTCTTCTTCTCTCTCTCTCTCCATCTCTCTCTCTCTCTCTCTTCAACCCTATTCTTCTTCTTCTCTCTCTCTCTCTCTCTCTTTCTCATCCGCCCTATTCTTCTTCTCTCTCTCTCTCTCTCCATCTCTCTCTCTCTTTCTCTTCCGCCCTATTCTTCTCTCTCTCTCTCTCTCCATCTCTCTCTTTCTCTTTCTCCCTCTTCTTCTTCCTGGCTTCTCTCTCTCTCTCTTTCTCTCTCTCTCTCTCTCTGTCTCTCTTCCTCCCTCTTTTTCTTCCTGGCTTCTCTCTCTCTCTCTCTTTCTCTCTCTTTTTCTTTCTGTCTCTCTCCCATCCTTCTTCAGTTGTCTCTCGTATTGTGTGTACAAAGCTGATGTGACAGTTGGCGACAGATTTCACAGTCGTGTGCAGAAGCTGGTCGTGTGATGTGTGCCATGGAAGAGGGATGGATGTAGGGGTCACACACATACTGTCCATGCATGACATTAATGTATGTCAGCCATGCTTAGCACACAGACACAGTAGATAACAAGCAATGGTTCAGTGAGTCTACTGTAATGTAGACTTATGTGAAGCCTGTATAATATGTCATTATATATTAAAGAAACCCATTGCCGTATTCTAATATTCTGCTTTGTCATTATGATGTTTTTGGCGGGTATTCTATAACTACACCCTTTTGGTTTATGTAGCATTATACAGGTTTGTATTTTTTTCAATAATTACAGCTACTCAGAAGTCATTGCACATCTATAGGAGGTGAATTGTAATCTAAAATACATGACATATAATGTATTATTTAATTTAATTAAATTGAATTGTATTTGTATAGCGCCATAACAATACAATTGCCTCTAGGCGCTTAACAGAGCCCAGAGCCTAAACCCCCTTAGTGCATGCACAATGGCAATAGGGGACACTTAAAGAATCATAAAGAGTGTATTCATAGGACAGGGTGGTGCCAGTGTTGGTTCACTCAGTTTTCATGTATTTATATACTATAGTCAATAGCAAACATAATCAACATATGAGGACATTATCAGCAAGACCTTTCTGTTAACTCACTCAGAAAGACAAAGCACTACCGTCAGTTCTGGTACTCTCCTCCAGCTGATTAGAGCTTTCAGTTCTGGTACTCTCCTCCAGCTGATTAGAGCTTTCAGTTCTGGAACTCTCCTCCAGCTGATTAGAGCTTTCAGTTCTGGTACTCTCCTCCAGCTGATAAGAGCTTTCAGTTCTGGTACTCTCCTCCAGCTGATAAGAGCTTTCAGTTCTGGAACTCTCCTCCAGCTGATTAGAGCTTTCAGTTCTGGTACTCTCCTCCAGCTGATTAGAGCTTTCAGTTCTGGAACTCTCCTCCAGCTGATAAGAGCTTTCAGTTCTGGAACTCTCCTCCAGCTGATAAGAGCTTTCAGTTCTGGAACTCTCCTCCAGCTGATAAGAGCTTTCAGTTCTGGAACTCTCCTCCAGCTGATTAGAGCTTTCAGTTCTGGTACTCTCCTCCAGCTGATAAGAGCTTTCAGTTCTGGTACTCTCCTCCAGCTGATTAGAGCTTTCAGTTCTGGTACTCTCCTCCAGCTGATAAGAGCTTTCAGTTCTGGTACTCTCCTCCAGCTGATAAGAGCTTTCAGTTCTGGTACTCTCCTC
>NC_137916.1:31209590-31214590 GCF_963457725.1 Sprattus sprattus | reverse complement strand
TCTTTTCCTCCTGGAGTGGGACCCCTGGAAGTCTTTGTTTTCCACAATCCATTTCAGGTCTGGGATCTAGATTCAGTTTGTTCCGATGATTCAGCACGGCGACCAGAAACCCCACATATGAAAGCCAAGGGGGGAGCATGTAGCGCAGGAATTGTCTTTATGTTTTTCTTCCCAAAACCGCTTCCTTGAGTTGAGTTCAAAAGTGAAACAAAATGGGAAAGCATATTACCTCTTGGTATCTCACGGTGCTGTTAAGAAGCACATCACTGGAAAGGTCTTCATCAAGCTGAGCTACGACCTTTTTGAAATGTCTGTGATTTAGAGCCGAGGTGGAAATAAAGATTCACAATGACTTGCACAGGTTCATTACGTGGCCCAAGCTCAGCTTCAGAGAGAAGTTAACGGCAACAACATCATTAAAAAGAGGTATTTTGGAGGATTGTCTCCTATTGTTTCGGCAAGTAACTGTATAATAATAAATTCGCCTAGTAGGCTTACTTGGGAAAATGTCATTTTTTTATTGCAAACAGCCCCTGAAATTAGCCAACAACATTGAACATGAGGAGAACATGTATTTATGAAATGCATTAAATGGAATTGTGACGTCTGCTTTGTGCTGATGGACTGATGCTGGTAGACTACAGTAAAATAGGCTACCTGATTTTACCCCCGGCCTGTATTTGGGGCCTGGCCTTTATTTGTCCGTATCGACCACGCCCCCGGCTACTATCTGAAGCCCGGCCTCTAATTGAATCTTTATTTGAGGATTTACAGTATGTTTGCTATTACATTCTTACTTAGCTATAAAATGCTGTTATGGTGTTTGGAAATAAGGACAGTGTGACTAAACAAACAAACAACAAACAAATGTATTATTATTATTGTTATTATTATTATTACGATTATTATTATTAATAATATTGTTGTTGTTATTGCTATTATTATTATAGTTATAGTAATAGAGCAGATGTTTCCCCACTCCGCCCTGAGAGCACGAATGAGGGCATTCTGAGAGAGGGTCGACAACAGCTTTATGAGCAGTTTCACTCATTCCAGCAGACACAGTGAACTAGACTAGAGTAATGGATTGACCTGGAGGTAATGCTATCATTCAAGGCAGATACAAAGAACCCACAGGGGAAGAACGTCGCTAAGTAGGTGTGTGTGTGTGTGTGTGTGTGTGTGTGTGTGTGTGTGTGTGTGTGTGTTCGCTAAGTAGGCCCGCTTTGTCACGCAGCATCTTTTTGAAATATTTCTTTTCCTCTCAATACACATGTGGAAAATATTATGTAACCAAACAAAGCACCCAAGAAGTCAGTCAGATTTATCATCATTCCTTTCCTTTAAAGATAATGCTCCAGAACGAGACCCTCAGGGACCCGGCCTCAGTCATTGGCACCATTAAAGGTCTTCACAAGTGTTGCTCTGGACAAATAACAAATCAAAGAATGTTTTCAGCTTCAGTATGAGCTCTATAAAATGCATAGAAATAGAAGTTGTAAAACAAAAAAATGCATACTTTGGCATTTTGGCATACTTCTAGGGTGGGTGAGGAAATATACTAAGGCATGGGAAAAGAAGGAGCTTTAGATGTCAACTACCAGGCAGCCAATAATAATCCTACATAAGCGAGGCAAACTTTTTTGGAAAAAAAACAATAAAGTAAAAAAAAACACCAAATTTGCAAGAAAGTAGCTCCCAATCAGGAGGGATTTACCCAAAGCAGCAATATTTGCGTCAGCTGTTCCAAGTCCCAAAGATTAACTGGATCAAACCTGCAAAGATGACTGGTGGTTTAGCACAGGCATGCCATCAAAGAGGAAACATTTCTTACCACCCTCCTTTCAAAAAGAGACTGGGCCAAATTAACACTCACATTTTCTCAAAACAGGTAAACAATTTGCCTGAAATAGAGTCACTGCCTCATCTAATTAGGACAATGCACTACTTAAACAGACCCGTAAGGTCATTTGCATCTGGGCCAATTTTGGAACTTGTCATAACAATCCTTCCAAACAGCCCTGTTTTGTTTTTTTTCAGCTGGGTAAAGGAAATCGTGAGCTTTGGCTTAAAGCCTAGCGTCTGCATGATGAGCTAATGGTTGGATAAGTTCCAGATCTATGACACACTTATCAGCATTTCCTGAGTGTCTTTGCACTCACTCCTGGGATTGCTCTGATAGAGGTTGTCACAAATGCAGCCCATCATTTACCCCTTGCAACCATGGCAACTGGATGTGATGGTGCATCATAACAACCATTCTTATGATCAGGAAGAGGCAGTGTGCCCAATATAGTGACATCGTAAACGTGATTTGATTGATTTGATTGACTGATTCCAATATAGTGACATCGTAAAAGTGATTCGATTGATTTGATTGACTGATTTCATGTCAGGAGCTGGAAATATATGAAGACAATCATGAAAAAGTTAGCAGAATAAAATAGACATTTTCAAAAGAACAAACTTCAAGTGATTTAAGTCAGTTCTTATCTAATTGTCAGGGTCAATCACTAACGCCCCCTCCCCCTGGATGCATATTCTGCCTTTATCACTTGAAACTCTGAGCAACCCTAGCCCCCTCCTGTGCACGTCCCAGCAAATCATTTTTGGTGAGATATAGAATATTATTTCACAACCTGGGAGCTCTCACCGCATAATTGCCATTAACAAGGGTGTTCAGGTTAGTTTTCTGATGTTGACTTTGTTACACCTCTACGTACCTCAGAATAGTCTATCTGTCAGTGATCTGCCTCTATGTACCTCAGAATAGTCTATCTGTCAGTGATCTGCCTCTATGTACCTCACAAGAGTCTATCTGTCAGTGATCTGCCTCTATGTACCTCAGAATAGTCTATCTGTCAGTGATCTGCCTCTATGTACCTCACAAGAGTCTATCTGTCAGTGATCTGCCTCTATGTACCTCAGAAGAGTCTATCTGTCAGTGATCTGCCTCTATGTACCTCAGAATAGTCTATCTGTCAGTGATCTGCCTCTATGTACCTCACAAGAGTCTATCTGTCAGTGATCTGCCTCTATGTACCTCAGAAGAGTCTATCTGTCAGTGATCTGCCTCTACGTACCTCAGAAGAGTCTATCTGTCAGTGATCTGCCTCTATGTACCTCAGAAGAGTCTATCTGTCAGTGATCTGCCTCTATGTACCTCACAAGAGTCTATCTGTCAGTGATCTGCCTCTATGTACCTCACAAGAGTCTATCTGTCAGTGATCTGCCTCTATGTACCTCACAAGAGTCTATCTGTCAGTGATTTTATGCAACCATGGCAATCAAAGTCATTTATGCAGGTCTTGTAACTTTAATACATGTTTTAGTTAGAAACTATGACTTTAATACATGTTTTACATGTGTATTTAGTTAGAAACTATGACTTTAATACATGTTTTACATGTGTATTTAGTTAGAAACTAAGCTTGCTCCCCCCTGAGGAAATAGAATCACTCCTTTTGCCACGACCCAAAACACAAAAGCCATTATTGTCGTGATGAATAGTTTAATCCCTAATCGTGTTTGTGAGAGTAATTGAGCCGGGTGTGATAGACGAACCTTTCAGATGATTTTCCCAGTCAGCACAGAGAGTAGCAGAACCCATGGGGAATAAACTTTCAGACATGAGCATTGGGTTGACTACCAAAGTAGGCTGTTAGGTTAGTATCTAGACTGAGCTGCAACAAATAATGTAATATAATTGTATAATTGTCAGATTTTATTCGCACAAACGACACACTGCAACAAACAGCCTTTAGGCACCCAAGTCAAGGGATCTGTTTCGTCAGTTTAGTTCTTCTGCATGTTTTATATTGGAGTTCTTCTGGAGGAAACCCCTAGTGAACACAGGGAGAACATGCAATCTCCACACAGACAGGCCCGGAAGTTAGCCCACATGAACACTGGAGGCCTGGGGAGAACCTACCCCCCAGGACCAACAGCACCCCATGCGGGAATCGAACCCAGGACCTTCTTGCTGTGAGGCGGCAGTTCAAGAACCTGAGCAACCGTCGTAATCGTACAACATCGTTAACATTTACATTTAGCCATTGGACAGACACTTTTATCCAAAGTGAGTGAGACTAATGAAGGAAAAATACAGAAATGCACAGGATAGGCTGATTTGAAAGCTCTTCTGAAGGTTTGGGAGAGCTTTATTAAGAAAGTTGGTGTTGGTCTGGTTGTACTGGCCATAGAGATGGCTTAAGGCATAATCCTCAATTCTACTACACATTCACTTTCAGTAAATGTCCCCTAGCTGTCCCCCAGCTCTCCGTTCTGTGTGCGCTCCAAACAAACTCATGTCCATACCTAGTCCTGGCTCTGTAGATGGGAGCCGACCTATACACTATTCCAGCCAATCAACATGTTGCTTCAGGAGGGGGTTCATTTGATTGGCTGTTGAAGTCCAATATCAACAACCTTTCACCAGAATTGTGGACTGCACCGTTATTATTGGCCAGCTGGCTGCTGAGGCTGTTGTTGATGGGCCATTTGACTGTTTGAGGTTGTTTCTGATTGGCCAGCTGGCTGCTGGGGCTGTTTTTGATTGGCCAGCGGGCTGCTGGGGCTGTTTTTGATTGGCCAGCGGGCTGCTGAGGCTGTTTTTGATGGCCACCATTGTGAAGGTTTTGTCACGCAGACCTGGCAACCCTGCTGATAAGACCCCGTCCATCCCCATATACAGTAGAGCCAGACCTGGCAACCCTGCTGATAAGACCCCCTCCATCCCCATATACAGTAGAGCCAGACCTGGCAACCCTGCTGATAAGACCCCCTCCATCCCCATATACAGTAGAGCTCAGTCAGTAACCATGGGCCCTCACTGCTCTGAAGAACGCCCCTAGGCAGACCACTGAAAGTTTCACACCAACACACACACCCACACACTCATACACACACCCACACACTCACACACACAAACACACACACACACACACACACACACCCACACACACAAACACACACACACACACACACACACACACACACCC
>NC_137916.1:31200515-31201890 GCF_963457725.1 Sprattus sprattus | reverse complement strand
CTCATTAGAGGCACTTTTATTGCATTTATAATTCAATCCGGCAGTGAATGTGTGTGTGTGTGTGTGTGTGTGTGTGTGTGTGTGTGTGTGTGTGTGTGTGTGTGTGTGTGCAGTGAGGAGGAATCAATTTGAATGTGTAGTTGTGTTTTTTTGTCTGTGTTGAATGATGTAATGATTGCTTGGTCATGATGTTGACGGTGTTGGGAGGTCAGTCAACTTCCTGTTTGCAAGGACTTGTGTCAACAACAACAGACGTATCCTGGGTCCTCAGATACCCTTACAATCACACACACTCTCACACACACACACATTAGTATATGTATACGAAGTATTAAGCCTTAATATAGTATATGATATGTACTTACACATTCATATGTACGGCTACTGATAATCATGTTTGTGCTATCTTATTGCCTGTTATGACGAATAACACATTACAAGTTTGAAAGTCACAAAGGCAGAGTACTGGAAAGCATGACTAAAGAGATCATTAACATAACAGAGTATTAAACTCAGTACCACTTTACAATAAGGCCCCATTATGAATGGCTTATGTATGGTTTATACATTGTTTATAAATGGTGTATAAATATGTTATTAATTAGGTTGTAAACCCTTTGTAAGTCATTAATAAGCCCTTATACATGAGTGATAAACACAGTTTTTATACATCGATGCAGGCTCACTATTTGGGAAGATCCCCATCTTGGCAACCCACTGTCTATCCCTTAACTTGCTATACCAGCCCAATTGCTTACTCCCTACCATTCTTGTACCCCCCCCCCCCAAAAAAAAAAAATTATGATATGTTTCACACTTTACAATAAGGCTCCGTTTTGCCAGTTATACATGTTAGTAACTGATTAGTAAAGGGTGATTTGTTGTGGAATGAGTAGTAAGCAGTAACTTGATCTTGGATGGATGGATACTTTATTAATCCAGAGGGAGGACTCACAGTGTGGCTCATGTATGCTGGTGTCTCCTGACCTGGAGGGTTAGGGTTAGGGTTACCTGCAGGGAACATACTGAGCTGGGCTTGGTATTGCATACATTCATTACAGGAAATGTATTCACTTGCAATCCCCAAAGCGGGTGTTATCTGGTTTGTTTTGCAAAGGTCAAGCACGCACACACACATACACACACACACACATACACACATAGATACACATTGTTTCATGTTTTACATGTTTCTTTTAGTCACCTTCTTTCATATTCAAAAATAGATGCAGAAATGCAGATCTTGTTTCCATGTATTATAACACATACCTCCGCCCCTTTATAGTCCATTATGTTCCAGTGGGGTGCTCACACCTTACTGTAAACTGCACTCTTTTACTTCCTCTTAAACTCCTTAAGGCGAGACACGGCAGGT
>NC_137916.1:31190515-31193015 GCF_963457725.1 Sprattus sprattus | reverse complement strand
TCCCGTCATCGACTCGCCGTGTTCCGCTGACTCTGGGCCAGATCTGACCCAGAGCCGCCCCCTGTCTCCATGGCGATGATGACACAAAGCCGCCCCTGTATCCATGAGGAGCACAGAGCACAGAGCATCAGTCTGACACCTCCTCCAGTGAGGAGCACAGAGCATCAGTCTGACACCTCCTTCAGTGAGGAGCACAGAGCACAGAGCATCAGTGTGACACCTCCTTCAGTGAGGAGCACAGAGCACAGAGCATCAGTCTGACACCTCCTTCATTGAGGAGCACAGAGCATCAGTCTGACACCTCCTTCAGTGAGGAGCACAGAGCACAGAGCATCAGTCTGACACCTCCTTCAGTGAGGAGCACAGAGCATCAGTCTGACACCTCCTCCAGTGAGGAGCACAGAGCACAGAGCATCAGTGTGACACCTCCTTCAGTGAGGAGCACAGAGCACAGAGCATCAGTCTGACACCTCCTTCAGTGAGGAGCACAGAGCATCAGTCTGACACCTCCTCCAGTGAGGAGCACAGAGCACAGAGCATCAGTCTGACACCTCCTTCAGTGAGGAGCACAGAGCACAGAGCATCAGTCTGACACCTCCTCCAGTGAGGAGCACAGAGCATCAGTCTGACACCTCCTCCAGTGAGGAGCACAGAGCACAGAGCATCAGTCTGACACCTCCTCCAGTGAGGCTGTGGTAACTGGCTCTGCTGTGCAGTTAATAGAGAATCCTGACGTTGAGAAAGAGTCACACACACACACACACACACAAAGAGAATCCTGACGCTGAGAAAGACGTATCAATTCACCTGGACAGCATTGTTGTGATTGCTCCAGGAAGAGGAAAGACGTTTTTTTCTCCCGTCTCATAAGGGATGCTGCGGCAATCAGTCATGTTCCGCCTCTAGGTATCTCTCATTCTCTCCCTGTTTCTCTCATTCTCTCCCTGTTTCTCTCATTCTCTCCCTGTTTCTCTCATTCTCTCCCTGTTTCTCTCATTCTCTTCCTCCTACAGTTTAGTAATAAGACATGAAAGATGATCCATTGTGTGCACACTCAAAGGCACACACACACACACACACACACACACACACACACACACACACACACACACACACACACACACACACACACACACACACACACACACACACTGCTTGCCCCCGCATTCTTGCTTTTGTCTTTAGATACATATTGCCACTTTGTGAAGTCTATCTGACATGTCCACAAATATACGTATAAAGTAATATAATTTGGTGCAAAATAATGACATTATATTTTTTATAAAAAGAAAAGAAAAGAATAAATAAATGGCATAGAATTGTGGTGGACCTTTGTTAATTCTCAGTTGACAATTTGTTACAAAGCTTAGCTCTCAACCACTTGTCAACCACAAGTACATTGTGCTGATTTATTCTTGTGGTTTGGGGTGTGACCTTGACCATGACTAAAGTAAAACAAAATGGAGACCAGTTCCCTGTGCGCTCTCCCTGTGGTTTGGGGTGTGACCTTGCTGGCCACGTCCCCAGCCCTGCTCCTCTCCATCTCTGTGTGTGTGTGTGTGTGTGTGTGTGTGTGTGTGTGTGTGTGTGTGTGTGTGTGTGTGTGTGTGTGTGTGTGTGTAATACACCAACTCTGCTCCTCTCCTCCTCTCCTTCTGAGTCTCAGTGGATGTGTGTGCGTGTGTGTGTGTGTGTGTTTGTGTGTGTGTGTGTGTGTGTGTTCAGTCTTGAAGGCCATGGGGGGGAGTAAGGCAGTAATGGTAGGAGTGTGACGGAGCTAATTCTGCGCCGTCACTTTAAATAGCGAGAGACGTTGGGGATATTGTCGGGGCGAAATGAATGGGCAGTGGGTTGAAGGTAAATGCGTGATTAACTGTAAGACCAACATGAACTCAATTTGCGGGTGAACCGGCATGGCGCCGTGCTGGGTGAGCCTGTGAGGAGGATCACACATGGACTACGAAAGGAAAGGACATTTAAATCGCGGAGCTCACCTGCAGCATATCCGGCGGAGAACCGAAGCAGAGCGCATCTGAAATGACATCTATATTCACGCACTCGCGCCAAACAATGGACTGGTCCAACTAAGACGGGTGATTTCTCCCGTCTGGAAATACTAACATTTTATCTGGCTGCCAAAAGTCTATTTAGTATAGTTGTGCATGGGAAGATGACAACTATTAAATATTGTCTGCATAATACATGTTTAAAACCGAAATAATGTGTCTGTTTAGATAATGGTTTAAAATATAATGGTTAACTCCTGGGAGGAGGAGTTAGGGTGCATATAACCTGGATCCAAATAATGGCAGGCAGTCTAGCTTTGGCCTCTGAGGTGAGAGGATGCCTGTACTCAACTACTAAGCTGTTTATTGCGAGTCAGTAGGATTGCTATTTGTTTTGTTTGTTTAACTGTTTGTCCTGGAAAATCAGTTCTGTTAAGTGTTACATGTGTGTCCAGTCTGTCACCTGCCGGCAGCTAATAAATCTGCACCTTTTG
>NC_137916.1:31178015-31185515 GCF_963457725.1 Sprattus sprattus | reverse complement strand
CCAGGAGACCGGAAGTGATCTTATCTAATGGTAGGCCAGGAGACCGTCAGCCTTTCCTAATGGTAGTCCAGGAGACCGTCAGTGATCGATCTAATGGTAGTCCAGGAGACCGTCAGTGATCGATCTAATGGTAGTCCAGGAGACCGTCAGCCTTTCCTAATGGTAGTCCAGGAGACCGTCAGTGATCGATCTCAAGGTAGTCCAGGAGACCGGAAGTCTTTCCTAATGGTAGTCCAGGAGACCGTCAGCCTTATCTAATGGTAGTCCAGGAGACCGGAAGTGATCGATGGCAATCTAGCTGTTGTTTATCCTCGCCCACGAAGCATACTGTGTTAACACTTCTTTGTCTATTCCATTCTATTCCATTCCATTCCATTTGGTCTTCATTGAAGTCACTTAAATATATATATATATATATATTTATATCAGAGATGTGAAAAATAACGTGTTAACGCGTTATGATTAAATTACAGGATTAATGCGTTATTTTTTTCAACTCATTTAACGCATGTGCAGAATGAGCTTCCAATAAACCCACAATTGACCGTTCGCGAAACTCCTCCCTAAACGGCGAGCTTAGCTATCCCATAGGAAAGCAATAGCAAACGCCATAAAGTTCCAAGGAGCTTAATACTTATTTACTGTATCAATCTTGAACAAAAGGCCATTATGAACTTTTTTTTATTTTAATCTTTGTAGCATTTTGTGAAAGGGCAACCTGCTCCTGAGTATCCCAAGGTATGCATAAGGCACAACCTGAGAGCAATAACCTGGTGATTTGATACAAAGCCATATCATTAAATAGGGATCATCATTTTAGATGTATAAATGTCCAATATGGAATAGCAAAGATTACTGCTGAGTTGCAGCACCATTGTTTTAGTTTTTTTATGAATAAAAAAGAAAACATTTTAAATGTATAAATCCGTCTTTTGTCATACATCTTTTTCTCACAAAAATACACAGAGGAAAATATGTGATTAATCATTAAAAAAAAATCATCGTTTCACAGCCCTAATAAATATATATAGTGGGTTTAGGCTTCACTTCCCTGAGTTTGTGGAGAATAGTATTCACAATAAAAAAATAATGGATTTTTCAGATGTGGATGAGCCTGCCAGGGAAGAGAACTGCATAGATGCTAGTTACACGAAACAGCTAAGTTTGCAGTGTTCACCCTCATCATCAGAGACAACACAGTGATCATGTTTAACCCTTCCAAAACGAAGGGGCCCCGTGGGGCACTTGGTGGTATTTTTATTAATAGAATGAAAAATCTCCGCAAGTTTTTGTCCTACAAACATAAAACTAACACCCACAGCAACCTTGAACCTGTTTCTTTTTAAATATATACAGTTTGAAACTAAAGTTTAAATAATCACTTTGTAAGGAGAGTATAACTTATCCTTTGCACATTTCAGCATCTGAGTGAGGTTTTGACCCTCCCATTAGCAAATTACAACAATTCTTATGATAAGGGGATGGTAATTCAGTGATCACCATTGGTTCATGATGTGTCAAGAAAACCTGAAGGGGGTAGAGGGCCACAAAGACATTCCAGGGCCATTACGTGCTGGCCATTGTCTTTTGACCAAGGTGTCCCAGAATGTTCACACCTCTCTCATCAATATGCATAGTGGTCTAAGTGAAGAAAAGTGTCACTTTCTATATTACTTATAATAAGTATAGAAACCACACACACTTTTTGAATGCTAAACTCACCTTTTTGGAGCAAACACCTTTGTTTACAAGGTTCAGAGTAAAAAAGAAAACTTCCAAAATATTTACAATGTGTTTTTGTACAAAGTTTGAGCACCTCTAAAACTAGATTTCATTTTAGTGTCTTTATATTTCATTTTAATACAAAACTTTGTTTTACTACAATCCTTTTACTCTCATTGTATTATTGCTGAGTTGTTCTAGAATATAATCATAAATGCCACTTTTGCCTCATGGGTTTTAGTTAGATAAAATATACAAAAATATCAGGCATGGCAAACTACCTAACAGAGTCAAAAAAAGCCCTTGGGGTTGGAAGTGTTAAAGCATGTTTTGGAACGTAGCTGGTCTTTCCTACAGACATCACCATATTCATTTAGATGGTGTATGTTGGTGTGACGGTAAGATAAACACATGCCTGGCTGCTGACCTTGTAGTGTTGCAGTCCAGGCCTGTAATCCCACTCATATGTAAGAGTGGCTTTTTACAGGACAATGTACCCAAAGATCCCACCAAAATACAGATATCAAGCTAGTTAGATTTGACCCATGTCAGCTGGGCCATTGTCATGTTTTAACCTGTTAGCTCACTAATTTAAGACGAAACTGTAGCGGATGCGGTGGACATAATTTACCCTAATCGGTGGTTTTGGTGTATGTTCCTCACGCAGTTAAGTTGTGTGCCTTTCTGATACACACAATCCTTTTAAGAAAGAATGCTTTCTGGGTAACGAGAGGCCTACGTTTTCTCCATTTCTCCATCTCTACTTTCCTACGATTTCTAGTGAACCTCCTTTGTGCCGCCCTACAGTTGCATCGCTAATTAGCTTAACGCCGCTCTGGTTCTCTCCCACACAGCCAGCTGGTACTGGTGCTGTTGGTGGTGGTGTTTGCAGGGCATGTCTGTGGGCTTTTAGCAAGCTTTAGCTTGCTGTTTGTAGGCAAACCGTCATTACTGCTGCTTTAACAATCATTTATTAACTTATAAAGGCTCTGGTTCTCTCTCCCACAGATAACGTGTACAGAGAATGCCTCACCAATGGAACCTGGGCCATGAAGGGGAACTACTCACAGTGCCATCCCATCCTGACTGAGGAGGTAAGTCAACACACACACACACACACACACACACGCACACACACACACACACACACACACACACACACACACACACACACACACACACACACACACACACACACACGCACACACCACCTCCACCACTACTCACAGTGCCATCCCATCCTGATGGAGGAGGTAAGTCAACATTGCACAGGAGGTTAAAAGCACACAGGTTAATGATATAGAGCCGTTGAGTGCTTTCATTGAGCGTCCCCAAATGCCCCCACCCCCACCCCCACCCGACCACACACACACACACACACACACACACACACACACACACACACACACACACACAACACCTCCACACAAAAAAAAGCCAATGTTTCATCAGCCTATTTCACTGAAGATGACAGGACGAAAGATCTCCAGTGTCACAGGTCATGAGTTTCCCTTCTGGCCTTTCCACCGATTGGAATATCCACTCTGCCATCTTGTGTACTGTGTGTGTGTGTGTGTGTGTGTGTGTGTGTGTGTGTGTGTGTGTGTGTATGTGTGTATGTGTGTATGTGTGCAGGTGTGTGTGTGTGTGTGTGTGTGTGTCTTAACCCTTTTCTCATTGACTCATTGATAGCTCAGCTCTTCTCGTTCACTGGTGACAGTGCACAGACCCCAATCTATCACAGCGTACTGATAAATAATAATAATACATTTTATTTAAAGTGCCTTTCATGACACCCAATGTCGCTTCACAAACAGGTTGTTAGAATTACAATCATCTCATAGAAATAAATAAAAATAATAGAAATAATAAGTCAGTCAGTCAGTCCATAAGCTATCTTGAAGTACTGATCTTCTTTCAAGCCATCATGACATGAAAGTGAAAAAAGTGAAAGTCCTCTCTATGGCAGAGGTGGTGTAGACACACACACTCTGAAATTAACCTCTGCATTTAACCCATCCAGGGAAGTGACACACACACACACAGTGAAGTGAAGTAACACTAAACCGGAGCAGTGGGCTGCCATTGGCGGCGCCCGGGGAGCAGTGATCGGGGTTAGGTGCCTTGCTCAAGGGCACTTCAGCTGTGGATGTGGGCATGGGAGAGCAGTGGTCTACCACTTCCCCTGCCCACATTTTTCCTACTGGTCGGGGATCGAACCGGCCACCCTACGGTTTCCGGCCTGAAACCCTAACCAGTAGGCCACGGCTGCCCACATGGTATGTTATGTTACTGTCACACTACATTGTTTTGCATTGATGTTGTGTAGCCTGCAGGATATGGTTAGAAAACAGATGCATATTTTCCACGATTGTCATTGAGAGCGGGTTTGTTTTTGAATTGATTCTATGCTGAGATAGGAAGGTCATGTCAGGCAAAGCGCTGTACCAGATGAAAAACATAGCGCTTAAGCAAGTCATCGTTTGCCAGAGTGATTTAAAATCAGTAGCAGTCTGCCATGTGCCGCTGTGTTTGTTTGTGTTTGCATTTGAGTTTGTGTGTGTGTGTGTGTGTGTGTGTGTGTGTGTGTGTGTGTGTGTTGTGTTTGGTTATTTGTGTGTGTGTGTTTGGGTGTTTGTGCAGGCATTTGAGTTTGTTGTGTGTGTGTGTGTGTGTGTGTGTGTGTGTGTGTGTGTGTGTGTGTGTGTGTGTGTGTGTGTGTGTGTGTTGTGTTTGGTTATTTGTGTGTGTGTGTGTGTGTGTGTGTGTGTGTGTGTGTGTGTGTGTTGTGTTTGGTTATTTGTGTGTGTGTGTTTGGGTGTTTGTGCAGGCATTTGAGTTTGTTTGTGTGTGTGTGTGTGTGTGTGTGTGTGTGTGTGTGTGTGTTTGGGTGTGTTTGTGTGTGTGTGTGTGTGTGTGTGTGTGTGTGTGTGTGTGTGTGTGTGTGTTTGGTTATTTGTGTGTGTGTGTTTGGGTGTTTGTATGAGTGTGTGTTTGCATCCACATTTTCCTTTCTCTTTTCATTTTCCTTTCTGATTGTTGAGATTCTTGACCCCACAATCCAAAGAGACTTGAATCTCCAAAGCTTTGCCATCAAAGCCATCACTGTCGATTGAGTGCTGTCTCTTTGACAGCTGGTGTGGGTCCCCCTCTGTCAATTTGCCTTTCATGCTGATCATCAAAACATTCCCAAACGGTCTCCTCTGTGTGTGTGTGTGTGTGTGTGTGTGTGTGTGGGTGTGTGTGTGTGTGTGTGATTTCTGAAGGAGAGGGATTGATTTCCACTGGGTGAGCCTGTCACTGGCGCTTCTCTAGTCTCTCCTCAGTGAGCCCCAGAGGCTTAGCTGTGACTTCAGATAATCACATCTCTGCTTTGCTGACAGACCCGTTTGCGCAACTTCATTAATGTAAGCAAGATGAGAACAGATTCTGGAGCTGGTCCTGACCAAAACCAGATCTAAACTGGCCTGGATCACCACATGGGCCCATCTGGACCAGAACCATAACAGACTTAATAGCTCTCTGTGAACTGTTTTAGAAATGATGTTATGCACACAGCAATATGTGCAGTGGTTCTTTACCAGAGAGCAAGTAGCATAATGCAATATAATGCTATTTTCTCCGTGGGGAAACACCGTACACATCATCTGAGAGAGAGAGATGCAAATATAGACCCAGCGTTTCATCCCATGTTTTCCTTTCAGCTCTTAAAAGTGGTCTGAACTGAAGAGTGCTTGTGTCATCGGTTATGTCACCCTTACGCAATGCCCTTGATCTCATCCCAGCGGCTTCTTAACTAGAAGAGTTGAGTTTTGCGTGTGTGTGTGTGTGTGTGTGTGTGTGTGTGTGTGTGTGTGTGTGTGTGTGTGTGTGTGTGTGTGTGTGTGTGTGTGTGTGTGTTAGTATTAACCAATGTGGGCCAGAGTGTCTGGCTTTTGAGGGTTAGGGTTAGATGTGTGTGTGTGTGTGTGTGTGTGTGTGTGTGTGTGTAGAATGTCTGGCTTTTGAGGGCGGGTCATCGCTCATCGCTCAATGTTTTCCTTAAGGACATTCTGTGTTGGTGCCAGGAGGAGGCTAACTCACTACTCACTCTTGCACTCTTGACATATGCTTCAAGGTGCCACTTATGTGATCAGGAGGGTGAACAACAAGAGGATAGGTAAATAACAGCAAGAGGATAGGTAAATAACAACAAGAGGATAGGTAAATAACAGCAAGAGGATAGGTAAATAACAACAAGAGGATAGGTAAATAACAACAAGAGGATAGGTAAATAACAACAAGAGGATAGGTAAATAACAACAAGAGGATAGGTAAATAACAACAAGAGGATAGGTAAATAACAAGAGGATAGGTAAATTAGATTAAATCATGAAAGCAGAATGGGGCATTTCATTTCATCCCTAATCTTTTACTTAATCACAAAACGTGTCAGTGCTGTCAGTTATGCTTCTAGTTCAGTTTCTATGTTTTTATTTATTTATATATTGAGAACGTAGAGAATCCCGATATGTCAAATTCATTCAAAGGGCTGTAATAGAGTGGAACAGATTGTGTAAAGTGCACGAGTCATATTGGGGAATAAATTGGGGTTCAAGTATTTATCATGCATCATAGTTATCTTAGTTATATGTCACGAAGCAATTTCATTTTCAACAACAAAAATGACTTACTGCACCATCAACGTTTACTTCAGGATGTAGTGGTGTAAGTACAGGCAGTGGGATCAGTCAGAGCCTTTATGGTTATTCTTCTCTCTAATCCAGGCTGGCTGTGTGTGTGTCTGTGTGTGTGTCTGTGTGCGCGTGTGTGTGTATGTGTGTGTGTGTGTCTGTGTGTGTGTGTGTGTGTGTGTGTGTGTGTGTGTGTGTGTGTGTGTGTGTGTGTGTGTGTGTGTGTGTGTGTGTGTGTGTGTGTGTGTTCGTGCGTGCGTGCGTGCGTGCATGCGTGCGTGCGTGTGTGTGTGACTGTAGTACGCACCAGATAAGTCAAACCAGGAGCCCCCAACAGGTGGTTCCCATCACATTGGCTATTCGATTATTTCCTCTAACTTGCTATAAACGGCCTTGATTTTTTGTTCAACTAATATGAATACTAAACTAATACTAATACTAATACTAAACTAATACACACACCTCACTACACACACCTCCATTACTGACCTACTGACCTATGCATCAAGACCTTCCTTGTGTTTATGTAGCCCGTGTCAGGCACTGCCTTAGTGTGTAGAGTTGGGCCAAGCAAGGTCACATCCTTAGTAGGACGGGAGATGTTAGTCCACACACACACTTACACACACACACACACACACTTACACCCACACACACACACACACTCACACACACACACACACACACACACACACAGCAGGACGGGAGATGTTAGTCCACGGCCTTGGTCACTCCTCAATCAATAAAGATGTGAGATGTGTGTGTGTGTGTGTGTGAGTGTGTGTGTGTGTGTGTGTGTGTGTGAGTGTGTGTGTGTGTGTGAGTGTGTGTGTACACCCAACCGAGCCTCATGTCCACGTGTCCTTTTCTCTCAGGGTCAGTGAGATCGATAACCCTCTCTGCATGAGGCACTCACACAAGACACACACACACACACACACACACACACACACACACACACACACACACACACACACTCACACAAGCCTTGACTCATATTGCTGCCTCCATGCTGTCTCCAGTCTGTAGTTTCTCATCCATCATCTCAGTCCACTAATGCTGCTAAATCTCCTCGTACACACCACTGCTTACGGCTTGTATGTTA
>NC_137916.1:31133015-31135515 GCF_963457725.1 Sprattus sprattus | reverse complement strand
GTGTGTGTGTGTGTGTGTGTGTGTGTGTGTGTGTGTGTGTGTGTGTGTGTTGGTGTGTGTGTGTGTGTGTGTTGGTGTGTGTGTGTGAGAACGCCAGAGAGGTTAGAAAAGGCATGATTAGGTGATGAAGATGAAATATTTGCCGAGCAGAGCGCGAAGACGAAGGAAGCTCTTAAAATACGTTCACTCTTAAGCTTGTGTAAACAGGCCCCTCAGAGCCAGCTGGACTGACGGTGTGTGTGTGTGTGTGTGTGTGTGTGTGTGTGGGCTGGTAAGGAGGCAGTGCAGACGCAAAGCCACCGAGCAGCCAGGCCAGCAGCCGCAGCCGCAGCCGCAGCATACACACACACACACACACACACACACACACACACACACACACACACACACACACACGCACACACACACAAGAGCTCCCATGACACGCTGCCATAGGCAGGATGATTAAATGCTGTCTGAGTTTAATGTGTTTGTGTTCAGCTATTACTTGTTGGCATTTAGATTTTGGCTAGTCTTCCCTGTTAGACCTCTCTGTGGCGTGTGTGTGGTGTGTGTGTGTGTGTGTGTGTGTGTGTGTGTGTGTGTGTGTGTGTGTGTGTGTGTGTGTGTGTGTGTGTGTGTGTGTGTGTGTGTGTGTGTGTGTGTGTGTGTGTGTGTGTGTGTGGTGTGTGTGTGTGTGTGTGTGTGTGTGTGTGTGTGTTTAATCCTGTGGTGATAGTGAAGTGTCCAGACAGGCAGAATTGGGGGGTTTGTGTAATAAGACTCCATGAGGTTAAAGCACTGGAGTGCTGAAACTAAACCTGAAGGATGAATACACACACACACACACACACACTCACACACACACACACACACACACACACACACACACACACACACACACTGCCAGTCCACAACTCTCTCTCTCTCTCTCCTCGTCGCTCTCCCTTGCAACTCTCTTTCTCCCTCATTCCCTCTCTCTCTTCCTTCCCTGTACACACGTACGCACACACACAAGCAAGAGCTTTTAGTTTTACCATCCTCACTCTTGCTGCAGCTTAATAACTGGAATACACTTCACATCCACAGAGCGTAGAACACAGGAGGCAAGATGCCCACCATAACCCCCCCCCCCCCCCCCCCCCCCCCCACACACACACACACACACACACAGACACACACACACACACACACACACACACAAGATGCCCACCATAACCCCCCCCACACACACACACACACACACACACACACACACACACACACACACACACACACAAACACACACACACACACAAGATGCCCACCATAAAGGAGAAGGAGACGAGTACCAGTCAAAAGTTTGGACACACGTTCTCATTTTCTGAGACGTTTTTTCTTTACTTTTGTTATTTTCTTCATGGTAGATAACACTTTTTTTTGTTTAAAACATCATTCCATATGTGTTCCTTCTTTCTTGTTTTGTTTAAAACATCATTCCATATGTGTTCTTTCATAGTTTAAACTTCTTCAGTATTAATCTACAATGTAGAAAATAATAAAAGTAAAGAAAACACTTCTCAAAAAAATTAAGGTGTGTCCAAACCTTTGACTGGTACTGTACCTGCCGATGTAATAAATTGTTTAGCCCTCGAAATCCATATTAGACAGATCCTAAAAAATAAACAACTTATTGTGATTACTCCTGACATAAATAGGATAAAGAAATGAAAAATATATCAGATATTTTCAAGTGATGATTCTGGCCTATGCTTTCTTTAACCCTGCCAAGGTTGCGGGATCGATGCTTAGAAAGTGTTCACCCTAATGAAGCAGAGACGTGGTAATGGAAGTGGGTGTGTGTAGCACAGCCTACTGAGTGGCTGTATTAAAACTGTGAAGAGCGAGCAGCAAGGTTAATGTGTTGGCATTTTTCATCTGACCTTGAAGAGCAGCCATTGAATTGAAGGTTTCAGATTAATTCTGCAGTTACTGTACGCTCAAAGGGCCATTGTTGATCGAGGTCAGGTGTGAATAGGAGACTGTAGCTGAAGTCAGCTTGGGTTGAAATATAACGCGGACTGCTTCGTAATGCTTCTTTCTTTCTGAGAAAAGTGACGCTGTTGGTCTGCCATGATGCTAAACGTTAGCGAGTTTATAAATCCATTTTTACTGGGAACTGCACTCTATGTACTGTACATTAGTATGTGTGTGTGTGTGTGTGTGTGTGTGTGTGTGTGTGTGTGTCTGTACATTACAGTAGTATAATCACATTCAACTGCCCTGAGTAAGGGCTGTAAATAAACGACAGACACTATCTACACTCAGCTAATAAAAGAGCACAGCACAACCCCATCAGTGCTGTGGAGATGAGCAGCTTGGCTGTTTACCTGCTGCTTGTACCAGAGCCTCGTGTGTGTGTGTGTGTGTGTGTGTGTGTTTTTGGCTGTTTACCTGCTGCTTGAACCAGAGCCTCGTGTGTGTGTGTGTGTGTGTGTGTGTGTGTGTGTGTTTTTGGCTGTTTACCTGCTGCTTGTACCAG